>NC_034184.2:5990167-6290167 GCF_002021735.2 Oncorhynchus kisutch
GAGCAATGTCGGAGTGGCATTGACTAAAATACAGTAGAATAGAATACAGTATATACATATGAGATGAGTAAAGCAGTATGTAAACATGAAACATTATTCAAGTGACTAGTGTACCATTATTAAAGTAACCAGTGATTCCATGTCTATGTATATAGAGCAGCAGTCTCTAAGGTGCAGGGTTGAGTAACCGGGTGATAGCCGGTTAGGGGACAACATAAATTGCACTAGTGTGGCTCTGATGAGTTCAGAGCTATTGTGAAAAGGCTTGTTTATGTCTGCTCTATGTCAACTGTCACTATGCATGTACATTAGGCCTTACAACATGCCATGCTCAAAGGCCATTTGCAGAGCCAGGCCCTTGCCTTTTGGGGGCCCTAAGCAAGATTTGGTTGCTGGACCCC
This sequence comes from Oncorhynchus kisutch, assembly GCF_002021735.2. NCBI lineage: Eukaryota > Metazoa > Chordata > Actinopteri > Salmoniformes > Salmonidae > Oncorhynchus > Oncorhynchus kisutch. Next base: position 5,990,569 of record NC_034184.2, read on the forward strand.
CCCCACCTCGACATAAGCTTGTCGCTTATGTCGCTTATGCCTGGAGCCATGTGTCAGCGGTGAATATCCAAAAGTATTTGCAAATCCGTTCCACTAGACATCATCTGCTGAATAATGAGAAAAGACAGCTGGCTGCGCAGGGATATCTGCTCTATTTGATTGGAGGTAACTGCCACCGGTGTGATCATGTCTGCCAGTTGAGCGGACCATCACACTCAGTAATTGCAGAGGCAGTTACTATGAGGCAACTGAAGTGTTTTAGTGTTAAGCTGCTGTCTGTCTTAATCGATGCTGTGATGGCTGTGCTCCCTCTTTCATAGCGAACTGGTTTCCACTGACTAGAGGCAGACAGCGCTGTTGCAGGAGGCGTCCTATGCCATTGCTCCCTGCTACACACTTTTCTGCTGGGCAGCAGGTAGCCAGCGGTTAAGAGCATTGGGCCAGTAACTAAAAGGTTGCTGGTTTGAATCTCTGAGTCGACTATGTAAAATATATTGTGCCATTGAGCAAGGCACTTAACCCTGGTTGCTCTGGATAAGAGTGTCTGCTAAATGACAAAAATGAAAGATGTTGGGCAGGAGACTTCTCCTCCAATACACTACGGCCAAAGTCTGTGGGAACAGGTTGTTGTGTTGGCATCAAATGGATTTGTCCCCCAGCAGATGTTAGAGAGGTTTGATGGCTATTGAATTCTAAGGGCCTGACTCACCCATAATCACTAACCACAAATCACAGCAGAGAGAGTCATTTCCAGAGGTGGAAAGTATCTGTTTTTGATGGTGTGCAACTGCCATCCTCTCTCCATGCTGCATCAGAGGGTTCATCATTCCTTTGATACATAAGAATAACTCTCCACCTCAAGGAATCTGGAGCCAGACTAAAGAATATGATTCATCTGGGAATCCCTGATTATGGGGACAATTTCCTTAATGAGGAAGGACCAGTTAAATTCATCCAACTTAAGAGAAAAAAAGGCTTTTGATGCACATTCGCTCTACTTGTAATTGGCTTGTCATCTAAAAACAGGAACAAATATCTTATTGAAAAAAGGCACTAAAAGCTCATTTAACAGGATTGTGCACAGGGACTATTTCCATTCTGCTGTGTTATAACCATCAATCATTTTCTCTTTTCCTGTGAAATTTCTTGTGTGAGAGACAGGATGAGCATAGTAGAGCATTTAATATGAATAAGTGAACTCCAACCATAGCTGTCACTGTCGCCCATTACTGATTACTGATCATACAGTGCCTTGCGAAAGTATTCGGCCCCCTTGAACTTTGCGACCTTTTGCCACATTTCAGGCCTCAAACATAAACATATAAAACTGTATTTTTTGTGAAGAATCAACAACAAGTGGGACACAATCATGAAGTGGAACGACATTTATTGGATATTTCAAACTTTTTTAACAAATCAAAAACTGAAAAATTGGGCGTGCAAAATTATTCAGCCCCCTTAAGTTAATACTTTGTAGCGCCACCTTTTGCTGCGATTACAGCTGTAAGTCGCTTGGGGTATGTCTCTATCAGTTTTGCACATCGAGAGACTGAATTTTTTCCCCATTCCTCCTTGCAAAACAGCTCGAGCTCAGTGAGGTTGGATGGAGAGCATTTGTAAACAGCAGTTTTCAGTTCTTTCCACAGATTCTCGATTGGATTCAGGTCTGGACTTTGACTTGGCCATTCTAACACCTGGATATGATTATTTTTGAACCATTCCATTGTAGATTTTGCTTTATGTTTTGGATCATTGTCTTGTTGGAAGACAAATCTCCGTCCCAGTCTCAGGTCTTTTGCAGACTCCATCAGGTTCTCTTCCAGAATGGTCCTGTATTTGGCTCCATCCATCTTCCCATCAATTTTAACCATCTTCCCTGTCCCTGCTGAAGAAAAGCAGGCCCAAACCATGATGCTGCCACCACCATGTTTGACAGTGGGGATGGTGTGTTCAGGGTGAGGGGCTGTGTTGCTTTTACGCCAAACATAACGTTTTGCATTGTTGCCAAAAAGTTCAATTTTGGTTTCATCTGACCAGAGCACCTTCTTCCACATGTTTGGTGTGTCTCCCAGGTGGCTTGTGGCAAACTTTAAACAACACTTTTTATGGATATCTTTAAGAAATGGCTTTCTTCTTGCCACTCTTCCATAAAGGCCAGATTTGTGCAATATACGACTGATTGTTGTCCTATGGACAGAGTCTCCCACCTCAGCTGTAGATCTCTGCAGTTCATCCAGAGTGATCATGTGCCTCTTGGCTGCATCTCTGATCAGTCTTCTCCTTGTATGAGCTGAAAGTTTAGAGGGACGGCCAGGTCTTGGTAGATTTGCAGTGGTCTGATACTCCTTCCATTTCAATATTATCGCTTGCACAGTGGTCCTTGGGATGTTTAAAGCTTGGGAAATCTTTTTGTATCCAAATCCGGCTTTAAACTTCTTCACAACAGTATCTCGGACCTGCCTGGTGTGTTCCTTGTTCTTCATGATGCTCTCTGCACTTTTAACGGACGTCTGAGACTATCACAGTGCAGGTGCATTTATACGGAGACTTGATTACACACAGGTGGATTGTATTTATCATCATTAGTCATTTAGGTCAACATTGGATCATTCAGAGATGCTCACTGAACTTCTGGAGAGAGTTTGCTGCACTGAAAGTAAAGGGGCTGAATAATTTTGCACGCCCAATTTTTCAGTTTTTGATTTGTTAAAAAACGTTGAAATATCCAATAAATATCGTTCCACTTCATGATTGTGTCCCACTTGTTGTTGATTCTTCACAAAAAAATACAGTTTTATATCTTTATGTTTGAAGCCTGAAATGTGGCAAAAGGTCGCAAAGTTCAAGGGGGCCGAATACTTTCGTAAGGCACTGTACTTCTGAACTTCCCTTCTGTTAGCACCCAAGATCACATATGAGAATAATGAAAACCGCAGAGCATGTTGGCATGGCTTTTTGTACACTCTGGGAGATTCATACATAGGTCCAGATAGGGCTGTGGCGGTCACAAAATTTTGTCAGCTGGTGATTGTCCAACAAATAACTGTCGGTCTCACGGTAATTGACTGTTAATCAACATAAACACATTTAGCATCTCATGGCTTCCACACTGTTGGCTGGCTTCCTGGCTTCCACACTGTAAAAAGTATAATAATAAATCCGTTATTTATTTTAGACACGTCTAAAGAAGCATGATATGAATAAATCATAGTCTATTTCAGAAGAACAGAATAGCATACTCTGAGTTGCCCTTAAGTTAGGTCCTGATCTGTCTATGCCAAATGGCTGGGGGCTACACGAGTTCATTTAGCAGCAAGATTTCCTTAGAATTACGTGGCATTATTTTATAGTATGAAGAATACAATTGAACATAGCTGAATAAAATATAAATATTTTCTCCAAACGATTTGAGAGATTGCGCACATGCAGCTGTTCTGTGTTGAACGGTTAACGAAGAAATACAGTGGGGCAAAAAAGTATTTAGTCAGCCACCAATTGTGCAAGTTCTCCCACTTAAAAAGATGAGAGAGGCCTGTAATTTTCATCATAGGTACACTTCAACTATGACAGACAAAATTAGGAAAAAAATCCAGATAATCACATTGTAGGATTTTTAATGAATTTATTTGCAAATTATGGTGGAAAATAAGTATTTGGTCACCTACAAACAAGCAAGATTTCTGTCTCTCACAGACCTGTAACTTCTTCTTTAAGAGGCTCCTTTGTCCTCCACTCGTTAACTGTATTAATGGCACCTGTTTGAACTTGTTATCAGTATAAAAGACACCTGTCCACAACCTCAAACAGTCACACTCCAAACTCCACTATGGCCAAGACCAAAGAGCTGTCAAAGGACACCAGAAACAAAATTGTAGACCTGCACCAGGCTGGGAAGACTGAATCTGCAATAGGTAAGCAGCTTGGTTTGAAGAAATCAACTGTGGGAGCAATTATTAGGAAATGGAAGACATACAAGACCACTCATAATCTCCCTCGATCTGGGGCCCACGCAAGATCTCACCCCATGGGGTCAAAATTATCACAAGAACGGTGAGCAAAAATCCCCAAAATCCCAGAACCACACGGGGGACCTAGTGAATGACCTGCAGAGAGCTGGGACCAAAGTAACAAAGCCTACCATCTACACACTACGCCGCCAGGGACTCAAATCCTGCAGTGCCAGAAATGTCCCCCTGCTTAAGCCAGTACATGTCCAGGAAGTTTGCTAGAGAGCATTTGGATGATCCAGAAGAAGATTGGGAAAATGTCATATGGTCAGATGAAACCAAAATATAACTTTTTGGTAAAAACTCAACTCGTCGTGTTTGGAGGACAAAGAATGCTGAGTTGCATCCAAAGAACACCATACCTACTGTGAAGCATGGGGGTGGAAACATCATGCTTTGGGGCTGTTTTTCTGCAAAGGGACCAGGACGACTGATCGGTGTAACGGAAAGAATGAATGGGGCCATGTATCGTGAGATTTTGAGTGAAAACCTCCTTCCGTCAGCAAGGGCATTGAAGATGAAACGTGGCTGGGTCTTTCAGCATGACAATGATCCCAAACACACCGCCCGGGCAACAAAGGAGTGGCTTCGTAATGTTACGAATCCCTTTTGGCCCGACAGTCTAGGGGGGATGGTAATGAGACCCGTAACATAACTCATGCAAATTATAATTGTGACAAAGTAGAAGTGTGAACGAAATAACCACGACAGCAGAAATCTACTGTCAAACTCCAGGTTTATTTATAAACACACGGTAATGGGGGGGGGGGGGGGGGGAAGCAGGAAAAGGGGCTGAGCTGGACCCAAGGAAAGAAACAATAAATATACAAAAACACCCCTAAGCTAGACTAGCCTACTTTAACAACAGCTAACTAACTAACCAAAAATACAGTGGGTGGTCCGCCCAGTTCTAACTAGTGTATTTAACAAAGTTCACCTACGGGTAGTGTATGCCCATGGGCGAATTGTCTTGGTTTCCCCCTTTTCCCACCAGCAACAAACAAACACCATAACCAAAAACAATACTCACAGGTGATGACAAAGTGCTATGGAGGTGCTCAAACAAAAGAGAGGTTAAGACACAAAGCGAGAGTGAAACACAGAGACCTACAGACATGGCATTTACAGAGAGATTGAGCTCTAGAGCAAACAAATGATGGGGTTTTGGGGAAGGAACTGTGATAGGGTAGGAAATAGGAGGAGGTGTGTCTTCTGATTGATGATTGATTGTTGACTGATTGGGGAGTGATGATTTTCACCTGTGAGGGGAGAAGGAGAGAAAAGAAACACACACACACAGGATACACACACACACACACACACACACACAGGATAATTGTATCCGTAACAGTAAGAAGCATTTCAAGGTCCTGGAGTGGCCTAGCCAGTCTCCAGATCTCAACCCCATAGAAAATCTTTGGAGGGAGTTGAAAGTCCGTGTTGCCCAGCAACAGCCCCAAAACATCACTGCTCTAGAGGAGATCTGCATGGAGGAATCGGCCAAAATACCAGCAACAGTTGTGAAAACCTTGTGAAGACTTACAGAAAACGTTTGACCTCTGTCATTGCCAACAAAGGTATTGAGATAAACTTTTGCTATTGACCAAATACTTATTTTCCACCATAATTTGGAAATAAATTCATAAATACTACAATGTGATTTTCAGGATTTTTTTTCTCATTTTGTCTGTCATAGTTGAAGTGTACCTATGATGAATATTACAGGCCTCTCTCATCTTTTTAAGTGGGAGAACTTGCACAATTGGTGGCTGACTAAATACTTTTTTGCCCCACTGTAGGTACTCCTATATGCTTAATTTAGAGTTATTAATGCAACTTTAGTTGTTCTGCAGACGTTGGGCTATATGTTTTGATCTTTAATACATTGTAAGGCTGCATGATGCGACTCTAATGACGATTTGAAAAAAAGTTGCTTGAAAGACATGAGGTAGCTTTGTTTTTTGCGCAGGCTGTACACACTTTATCAGTCTCTCATTCACAATTTGACAAGCACTTGATAATGCCTCGAATATCACGGCGGCATCCCCTTTGTGGCCATAATGCACCCCCAAAAAATCCATGCCTTTTGCGGCCAGTTGCTGTTGTGCCCTTGGCCCGGATTGCTGCGTTGTGCCCTTCTACCTGAGTGCTAAGTGCCCCTAAGCGCCTCTCACTCACATGGCTCTCCATCACGTGATTGGGTCTTTCTCACAGGCTACAAGTGAAGACAGACACATCTGGGACGCAACTGCGTGCGCCCTTATCCGATCCGATCCCGAGATGCATATTGAAGTTATTGGAAGACCTGTCCACATTTACTTTTCATCAGCCAACAAGATGCGGTGGCCTAACAAACAGCAGAAACACTAGCCTATGTCAATCTACTATCCCCCATAGTACAAGTACAGTCATGGCCCTTGAGGACACATATATTAATTTCCACAAAGTTTGCTACTTCAGTGTCTTAAGAAATGTTTGTCAGATGTTACTATGGAATACTGAAGTATAATTACAAGCATTTCATAAGTGTCGAAGGCTTTTATTGACAATTACATGAAGTTCATGCAAAGAGTCAATATTTGCATTGTTTTTCAAGACCTCTGCAATCCGCCCTGGCATGCTGTCAATGAACTTCTTTGCCATATCTTGACTGATTGCAGCCCATTCTTGCATAATCAATGCTTGGAGTTTGTCAGAATTTGTGAGTTTTTGTTTGTCCACCCGCCTCTTGAGGATTGACCACAAGTTCTCAATGGGATTAAGGTCTGGGGAGTTTCCTGGCCATGGACCCAAAATATCGATGTTTAGTTCCCAGAGCCACTTAGTTATTACTTTTGCCTTATGGCATCATGCTGGAAAAGGCATTGTTCGTCACCAAACTGTTCCTTGATGGTTAAGGGGGAAGTTGCTCTTGGAGGATGTGTTGGTACCATTCTTTATTCGTGGCTGTGTTCTTAGGCAAAATTGTGAGTGAGCCCACTCCCTTGGCTGAGAAGCAACCCCACACATGAATGGTCTCAGGATGCTTTACTGTTGGCATGACACAGGACTGATGGTAGCGCTCACCTTGTCTTCTCAACCTCAAGCTAGTCAGTTTTAATTAGGGTATGTTTGGCAGCATGAATGAAGGAGGCTTTGTTGCGAAATAGGAAGCTGTTTCTAGATTTAATTTTGGATTGGAGATGCTTAATGTAAGTCTGGAAGGAGAGTTTACAGTGTAACCAGACACCTAGGTATTTGTAGTTGTCCACATATTCATATACATATCCTATGTAGTTGTCCACATATTCATATACATATCCTATGTCGTTGTCCACATATTCATATACATATCCTATGTAGTTGTCCACATATTCATATACATATCCTATGTAGTTGTCCACATTTGTAGTTGTCCACATATTCATATTCTATTTCTTCACATTATAAGCGCAGCAATGCACACATGGCAGTAGGCTATAAGCACGAATGTTCCATTAGCGGAAAAACACCATTATCAAAAGCGACAGCAAATGCGATAATGCATGTAATGCTTTTATTATAAAGGTGCATTTTTATGGTGAAAATTAACTTCCCCAAATGTGAAACTTGTGCTGCTTATGTCTGCCAGTTAGGCTCTAAACCCTTTGTGAAGCGGATTCATGTGCTTAATGTTGGCACTTTATTAGTTATGCAAACATTATTCAAACATATAGGCCTATGGGCTAGGCTACATGAGGTGTGATACAAGCCTTATACAAACATATAGGCCTATGGGCTAGGCTACATGAGGTGTGATACTAACCTTATACAAACATATAGGCCTATGGGCTAGGCTACATGAGGTGTGATACTAACCTTATACAAACATATAGGCCTATGGGCTAGGCTACATGAGGTGTGATACAAACCTTATACAAACATATAGGCCTATGGGCTAGGCTACATGAGGTGTGATACAAACCTTATACAAACATATAGGCCTATGGGCTAGGCTACATGAGGTGTGATACAAACCTTATACAAACATATAGGCCTATGGGCTAGGCTACATGAGGTGTGATACTAACCTTATACAAACATATAGGCCTATGGGCTAGGCTACATGAGGTGTGAGACTAACCTTACTAAAACATATAGGCCTATGGGCTAGGCTACATGAGGTGTGATACAAGCCTTATACAAACATATAGGCCTATGGGCTAGGCTACATGAGGTGTGATACTAACCTTACTAAAACATATAGGCCTATGGGCTAGGCTACATGAGGTGTGATACAAGCCTTATACAAACATATAGGCCTATGGGCTAGGCTACATGAGGTGTGAGACTAACCTTACTAAAACATATAGGCCTATGGGCTAGGCTACATGAGGTGTGATACAAGCCTTATACAAACATATAGGCCTATGGGCTAGGCTACATGAGGTGTGATACTAACCTTATACAAACATATAGGCCTATGGGCTAGGCTACATGAGGTGTGAGACTAACCTTACTAAAACATATAGGCCTATGGGCTAGGCTACATGAGGTGTGATACTAACCTTATACAAACATATAGGCCTATGGGCTAGGCTACATGAGGTGTGATACAAACCTTATACAAACATATAGGCCTATGGGCTAGGCTACATGAGGTGTGATACAAACCTTATACAAACATATAGGCCTATGGGCTAGGCTACATGAGGTGTGATACTAACCTTATACAAACATATAGGCCTATGGGCTAGGCTACATGAGGTGTGATACAAACCTTATACAAACATATAGGCCTATGGGCTAGGCTACATGAGGTGTGATACAAACCTTATACAAACATATAGGCCTATGGGCTAGGCTACATGAGGTGTGATACAAGCCTTATACAAACATATAGGCCTATGGGCTAGGCTACATGAGGTGTGATACAAACATATAGGCCTATGGGCTAGGCTACATGAGGTGTGATACAAACCTTATACAAACATATAGGCCTATGGGCTAGGCTACATGAGGTGTGCAACTATGATTAGAAAAAGTCACAAAAAAGGCAGTTTCTTATGCTGGGCATCATTCACAAGTGATAGGCTAATATTTTCACCCATCAGACTATTCTTGTTTTAATCTTGTCTTCACATATACTAAATAATATAGGTGTGATATTAGTTTTGATTTAGAATAGACCATTATCATGCACCTGACTCGAAACAGGGGAAGCAGCGAAAAAATACATGTCATCTATGCACTTAAATAGCAAATGGAGGACGCTTTTCCTGTGGTTTATTTTCATGCCAGTCAGGTAGGCTATACTCCTGTTTTAAAGAGAAGCAATGTGATTAATATTAGGAAAGTTGATAAATAAATATAGTAGGTCTAGCCTATAGAAAGCTGATGGGATCCTCCTCTTTTTAACAGAGGCTATCACTTTGTTTTCTCGTGCAATTGCAAAGAAATGTTGCCCAACATGTGCTCATGGGCTCTCGTGAAGTGTTTGATTAGAGATTCGAACACATTTGTGTTGATGTCAGAGTGATTATAGAGTGCCAGTCAGTTAGCAAGTTTGATAGGTACTAATGACCATCAGCAGCATCAGAGCTTGGAGAAGCCTAATTACCGTGACTAAACGGTCACATGGAATTTGACTGCCGTCATGACTCGTTACCGCCGGTGTGATGGTAATACAGTCACCGCAACAGCCCTAGGTCCAGATCCAGATATCCCTTCTGCCCAGATTCAGATATCCCTTCTGCCCAGATCCAGATATCCCTTCTGCCCAGATCCAGATATCCCTTCTGCCCAGATCCAGATATCCCTTCTGCCCAGATCCAGATATCCCTTCTGCCCAGATCCAGATTTCCCTTCTGTCCAGATCCAGATATCCCTTCTGTCCAGATCCAGATATCCCTTCTGCCCAGATCCAGATATCCCTTCTGCCCAGATCCTGATATCCCTTCTGTCCAGATCCAGATATCCCTTCTGCCCAGATCCAGAAATTCCTTCTGCCCAGATCCAGATATCCCTTCTGTCCAGATCCATAAATCTCTTCTGTCTTGATCCAGATATCCCTTCTATCCAGATCCAGAAATCCCTTTCGCCCAGATCCAGAAATCCCTTCTGCCCAGATCCAGACATCCCTTCTGCCCAGATCCAGATATCCCTTCTGTCCAGTAGTAGTCTTCCTTACAAAGAGAGTACATTGGGAGCCACATTTCCACTTTCTCTCCCTGGAACTGGTAGGCAATCATCATTTTTTGTCTGAGAGACTCAAGCTTCACCTTATCAACAATTCTCCCCTGCTGTGTTTTATGGTGTTGTTATAGACAGACATGTTGTGTTCCAGAATGTGCAATACAAAACACCCTGCCCTTGGCTCCTTCCTGGGCTTTTACACTGATGACATCAGACCCATCCATCAGACACGGACAATGTTATGCTTAAAGCTCAAGACATCCGGTTCCTTGTGTACATCCATGGCTTACGTATAATGCACAACTCCATGCGCAAACATAGTAGACAAAAAATGAATTATCTTTCAAAATAAAATAGTTCAATTTATTTTGGCATGCATTCCCCAGCCATCTCAATCTTCTGCCAGGATTCATTCCAAGTGCAATGCACTATCGACAAGGCAACTTCCCTGATGTTCTCAGAGATTACATTCAGAGTAAACGCTGCGGATGTTGGCTCAAGAGTAAATTACATTTAAAAGTAAAATGCAGTGCATTTGTTTACAATGTGCCTTTGATTGAATTCTTCGTCTTTTCATTGTTTGGGTTACTGTGCTGCTGTTTTTTATTTTGGAGGAGTCCTTCATTTGAGATCAAGTTCACTTTTATTTGTCAATTGTACACGAGGTTCAACTGAAATTTGACTTCCTCTTTATCCCAACCCCTCCAAATGACACACATACATATAGAGGTCAGAGAGGTTGGAGCAGGTGTTTGTCACCCTGGCGCCTGTTGAGCAGTAGTTGGGGGGGGGGGGGGGGGGGGGGGTTTAAGCGCCTCGCTCAAGGGCACAACAGCAAGCAATGGCATCCAGGATTCCCTTCCTGGCAGATTCTTCCCATTAGACCCAGAATTTCAAAATGCTGTCTAGCCTCTCTAACCATTAGGCTACCTGTGGCCAATTTGAGATTGTATTTATCCAGAAAATGCCTTTTATCTTAAAGTGATACTTCGGGGTTTTGTCAATGAAGCCCTTTATCAAATTCGTGGATGTAGAAGACACATTTCAGTTGGAAGGTATTCAGTTGTACAACTGACTAGATATCCCCCTTATTAATCAGGGCCACAGTACAGTTTAGTAATCTATCTAAACAGTGTGATCAGGGAGATTTTTCCCAAAAAATAAAAAAGATGATTTGCTGTTATCTGTTCTGAAAATCTCATTGACATTAGAAGATAATAAAGAGTTTTGGAAACGAGAAGAAATGAGACAATCCCAGACTGCTAATGTGGCATTGGAAATGAATGAAACATTTTCTCATGAAAAACCAATCAGAATTGATGTGGATGAGCATAATGGGATTGTATTTGCTATTCTCAAGCGTTATATAATATTGTTTATATTAGCCAAATACACAAGCCATTCAATCTGTTTAAGATATGCCACTCTTTCTTTTTGGGCATTATGGGAAGTTCAACAGCAATACGTTATTACTATCCATTAATTGCGGAGGCGCAGGAACGACAGTTCAAGCTCCGTCACACTTGAGTTTCCCCCCCACGCATCCAAAACTAAATGTATAACTTTTATATAATATGTCATTAATGGTAATCCGCAGCACACGCAAACGTAAAATGTTGGCAGGTCGGTCCACAAGATTGCCGGGGCGATTTGGATTAGAAAGGCATCCGGCACAGGGTCAGACTGCTCTGAAACTCTAATTTCAGAGCGACGGTTCCTTGTAGTCATTCTGCATCTCCACAATGTAAACACACCTTTACTCTCTGTACTACTACAAAGAAATTATTGCAGAATAATTATACAAGTGAAAATGGTTTCCTTTTAGTTTTATTCGTGTACAGGAATATGCTGAACCTAGAAAGTAACAAAATTAAACCTACAAATGATGCCTCATAATGAGAAATAATGAAAATGAAGAAACAACAAAAGCGAACAGTACTTCATTATGCAACAATACGTTCTTTGTGTAACGGCGCACAATAAGCTCCAAATGAACACTATGATTTTGATTGAAATGATTAAGATCGGGGATGACAACAGATACGGATAAAAGATCTAGTCTGCTCCGTTGAATAAACACAATGGACAACACTACTTATGGTATCCCTGGATAATTAGTATAATAAGACCAACTGCATCATAAGTGCTCTGATATGATACGTAAGAGATCAATGTAGTATCTAATGGGTGGAAATGACATTCATGATCCACCCAACACTGGTATTTGGAGCTAATCATTTTGATGAGCTATTGCTATTTTGATGAGCTATTGTCAGTGCCTGTCATGAGAGGATTTAGGCTGGTCAAATATTTGGTCAAGTAAAAATACAATTTCCATTACAATGACTGTCTGTTTGTTTAACAATAACGTTCTGACTGTTAAAACAGTCAGAAAATCACTTGCGGTACGGTTTTGGAAACATAAGGAACGTATCATTCATATCAGCGCAAAATAATAATAATATATATATTTTTTTAATTACTACACACCTTAATTGGGTTAGTGTTCCTACACGGCCATATCTCCACGTTACATCACTTGTTTACAAAAGACAGGTGCAAGACATAGGCAGCCACCTGTGCTAATTAGCTATCTAGCGTAGAGTATTGTCAACACCTGTGTGTAAACTTTACTGGAGAGGAAGTGTAGTTTGTCAACAGGAGGCACACACTGCTTGTGGATCTGTGCAAAACTGCTACAGTATGTGTATATTTTTTATTTGAATGAGTATTTCTCGCTGATACAGTGCATTTGGAAAGTATTCAGACCCCTTGACTTTTTCCACATTTTGTTACATTACAGCCTTATTCTAAAATGGATTAAATGAGTTTTTCCCTAATCTACACACAAAAAAAACATAAGGACAAAGCAAAAACAGGTTTTTAGAAAAAAATGAAATTTCACATTTACATAAGTATTCAGACCCTTTACTCAGTACTTTGTTGAAGCACCTTTGGCAGCGATTACAGCCTCACGTCTTCTTGGGTATGACTCTACAAGCTTGGAACACCTGTATTTGGGGAGTTTCTCCCATTCTTCTCTGCAGATCCTCAAGCTCTGTCAAGTTGGATGGGGAGTATTGCTGCACAGCTATTTTCAGGTCTCTCCAGCGATGTTTGATCTGGTTCAAGTCGGGGCTCTGCCTGGGCCACTCATGGACATTCAGAGACTTGTCCCAAAGCCACTCTTGAGTTGTCTTGGCTGTGTGCTTAGGGTTGTTGTCCTGTTGGAAGGTGACCTTCTCCCCAGTCTGAAGTCCTGAGCGCTGTGGAGCAGGTTTTCATCAAGGATCTCTCTTTACTTTGCTCCGTTCATCTTTCGATGACTAGATCCTGACTAGTCTCCCACGTCCTGCCGTTGAAAAACATCCCCACAGCATGATGCTACCACCACCATGCTTCACTGTAGGGATTGTGCAGGTTTCCTCCAGACGTGACTCTTGGCATTCAGGCCAAATAGTTCAATCTTGGTTTCATCAGACAAAGAATCTTGTTTCTTAAGAGGCTTTAGGTGCGTTTTGGCGCACTCCAAGCGGGCTGTCGTGTGCCTTTTACTGAGGAGTGGCTTCCGTCTGGCCACACTACCATGAAGGCCTGATTGGTGGAGTGCTGCAGAGATGGTTGTCCTTCTGGAAGCTTCTCCCATCTCCACAGAAGAACTCTGGAGCTCTGTCAGAGTGACCATTGGGTTCTTGGTCACTCCCTGACAAAGGCCCTCCCCCGATTGCTCAGTTTGGCCAGGCGGCCAGCTCTAGGAAGAGTTTTGGTGGTTCCAAACTTCTTACTAACTTGTTCTTGGGGATCTTCAATGCTGCAGAAATGTTTTGCTACCCTTCCCCAGATCTTCACCTCGATACAATCCTGTCTCTGAGCTCTACAGACAATTCCTTCGACCTCATGGCTTGGTTTTTGCCACAGGTGGACTCCAATCTCAAGGATGATCAATGGAAACACGATGCACCTGAACTCAATTTTGAGTCTCATAGCAAAGGGTCTGAATATTTATGTAAATAAGGTATTGATTTTTTTTATTTTATAAATTTGCTAAACAAAAAAACTGTTTTTCCCTTTGTCATTATAGGGTATTGTGTGTAGATTGATGAGGGAAAAACGTATTTGATCTATTTTTAAGGCTGTCACTTAACAAAATGTGGAAAAGGGAAGGGGTACTTTCCGAATGCACTGAAATATAAAAGGTATATCAGCATGTTTCGAAAACCGTTTCGCAAGCAATGATTTTTGACATTTCTAAACGTTAAAACACACTGTCTGAAGAATTGTAGTTGACACGCAGTCAACCGTGTGCGGCGCAAACCTCTGAAAACCCACAGATAATTAGAAGAGTTTTCGAGAGATACCCAGTAGGTAACGCTGTAAGAAAGAGAAATTGAATTAGAATTAATTAACAGTTGTGTATGTAGCCCTATGTCAATACACCATCTGTCTGTGTGTTTGTTTGTAATATAAATTCCTTATGAATCCAATATTTTGTAAACCTGTTCTTGGTGGTATGATTTGTCTGAGAAACTGAGACACAGCGATAAGACGTTGCCATGAACGGCAAGGTGAACAGAAGACATTGCTGAGTTTATGGTTTTGAGATAGACAAGCTGCTGTCCAGATTATTTGTCTTCTGATAAGCATCCCCTAATTTGGTCTTTCCATTTTTCTTTCTGTATGTTATCTTTCCAGATACACTAAAATGAAAACCGCCACAAATATCTACATCTTCAACCTGGCCTTGGCTGATGCACTAGCCACCAGTACACTGCCCTTCCAGAGTGTCAACTTCCTGATGGGGACTTGGCCGTTTGGAGACATTCTGTGCAAGATAGTGATATCCATCGACTACTACAACATGTTCACCAGTATCTTCACATTGACCACCATGAGTATTGACCGTTACATTGCAGTGTGCCACCCCGTCAAGGCCTTAGACTTCCGCACTCCCCGTAACGCAAAGATTGTCAACGTGTGCAACTGGATCCTGTCCTCTGCCATCGGTCTGCCTGTCATGTTCACCGCCTTAACTACTGTAACTGATAATGGCAAGTATGACAGTACGTTTCCCCTGCTGTTTTTCTTTGATCCTCTATTGTAGGCCGCCTATCTATAATGTCAGTGAGTACACCACAGTAGCGAGAGAGTAACAATTATGTTTTACACTTCATTTTATTTCTGTGAAGTGAATGGAATTCTCCAAATTATCACTTTGCTGTTCTACACATGGTCTGGGTCTGTGTCATAGAGAAAGTGCCATGTTAGCTAAGAAGCTTTTTTTTATTATCATATAATAAGAACACATTCAGTTCCTTTATTTAGGTTTACGTGTGACATTAACTTTTACATAATGGTAGATTTAAAACTGCAAATCAGAGGCTATATTAAGTAATGTTTTTTAAGTGTTCATCCCTAATTGGCCTTAATGTAGGTTTCCAACTCTATTCATCAATATAATGCTTTAAAGCTGCAATATGTAACTTTTGGGGTGACCCAACCAACTTCACATAGAAATGTGAGTTAAGTGTGTTTATATGATACCAGGGGTCTGAAACATGTAAAAAATAAATCAATAAATACAAAAATGTTTCTTTGGAACCTGCGGTCCATATTGACCCCGTTCTGGTTCCGGTTCTGGTCCACGATCCGCCAGTTGAGTATGGAGGCTCTACCCTATACTTGCTTGTTTTGTCACATAAACTGAAATTAGCAACCAGGAAATTGCAGAGCGATTTCTACATAGTGCATCTTTAAAGATGACTAATATAACCATAGACTAGCAGCTTCCACCATGTAGACTTTATAGATGGCTAATATAACCATAGACTAGCAGCTTCCACCATGTAGACTTTATAGATGACTAATATAACCATAGACTAGCAGCTTCCACCATGTAGACTTTATAGATGACTAATATAACCATAGACTAGCAGCTTCCACCATGTAGTCTTTATAGATGACTAATATAACCATAGACTAGCAGCTTCCACCATGTAGTCTTTATAGATGACTAATATAACCATAGACTAGCAGCTTCCACCATGTAGTCTGTATAGATGACTAATATAACCATAGACTAGCAGCTTCCACCATGTAGTCTTTATAGATGACTAATATAACCATAGACTAGCAGCTTCCACCATGTAGTCTTTATAGATGACTAATATAACCATAGACTAGCAGCTTCCACCATGTAGTCTTTATAGATGACTAATATAACCATAGACTAGCAGCTTCCACCATGTAGTCTTTATAGATGACTAATATAACCATAGACTAGCAGCTTCCACCATGTAGTCTTTATAGATGACTAATATAACCATAGACTAGCAGCTTCCACCATGTAGTCTTTATAGATGACTAATATAACCATAGACTAGCAGCTTCCACCATGTAGACTTTATAGATGGCTAATATAACCATAGACTAGCAGCTTCCACCATGTAGACTTTATAGATGACTAATATAACCATAGACTAGCAGCTTCCACCATGTAGTCTTTATAGATGACTAATATAACCATAGACTAGCAGCTTCCACCATGTAGTCTTTATAGATGACTAATATAACCATAGACTAGCAGCTTCCACCATGTAGACTTTATAGATGGCTAATATAACCATAGACTAGCAGCTTCCACCATGTAGACTTTATAGATGACTAATATAACCATAGACTAGCAGCTTCCACCATGTAGTCTTTATAGATGACTAATATAACCATAGACTAGCAGCTTCCACCATGTAGTCTTTATAGATGACTAATATAACCATAGACTAGCAGCTTCCACCATGTAGTCTTTATAGATGACTAATATAACCATAGACTAGCAGCTTCCACCATGTAGACTTTATAGATGGCTAATATAACCATAGACTAGCAGCTTCCACCATGTAGTCTTTATAGATGACTAATATAACCATAGACTAGCAGCTTCCACCATGTAGTCTTTATAGATGACTAATATAACCATAGACTAGCAGCTTCCACCATGTAGTCTTTATAGATGACTAATATAACCATAGACTAGCAGCTTCCACCATGTAGTCTTTATAGATGACTAATATAACCATAGACTAGCAGCTTCCACCATGTAGTCTTTATAGATGACTAATATAACCATAGACTAGCAGCTTCCACCATGTAGTCTTTATAGATGACTAATATAACCATAGACTAGCAGCTTCCACCATGTAGACTTTATAGATGACTAATATAACCATAGACTAGCAGCTTCCACCATGTAGTCTTTATAGATGACTAATATAACCATAGACTAGCAGCTTCCACCATGTAGTCTTTATAGATGACTAATATAACCATAGACTAGCAGCTTCCACCATGTAGACTTTATAGATGGCTAATATAACCATAGACTAGCAGCTTCCACCATGTAGACTTTATAGATGACTAATATAACCATAGACTAGCAGCTTCCACCATGTAGTCTTTATAGATGACTAATATAACCATAGACTAGCAGCTTCCACCATGTAGTCTTTATAGATGACTAATATAACCATAGACTAGCAGCTTCCACCATGTAGTCTTTATAGATGACTAATATAACCATAGACTAGCAGCTTCCACCATGTAGACTTTATAGATGGCTAATAT
Source organism: Oncorhynchus kisutch (assembly GCF_002021735.2). Taxonomy (NCBI): domain Eukaryota; kingdom Metazoa; phylum Chordata; class Actinopteri; order Salmoniformes; family Salmonidae; genus Oncorhynchus; species Oncorhynchus kisutch. Next base: position 6,008,346 of record NC_034184.2, read on the forward strand.
AACCATAGACTAGCAGCTTCCACCATGTAGTCTTTATAGATGACTAATATAACCATAGACTAGCAGCTTCCACCATGTAGTCTTTATAGATGACTAATATAACCATAGACTAGCAGCTTCCACCATGTAGTCTTTATAGATGACTAATATAACCATAGACTAGCAGCTTCCACCATGTAGTCTTTATAGATGACTAATATAACCATAGACTAGCAGCTTCCACCATGTAGTCTTTATAGATGACTAATATAACCATAGACTAGCAGCTTCCACCATGTAGTCTTTATAGATGACTAATATAACCATAGACTAGCAGCTTCCACCATGTAGACTTTATAGATGACTAATATAACCATAGACTAGCAGCTTCCACCATGTAGTCTTTATAGATGACTAATATAACCATAGACTAGCAGCTTCCACCATGTAGTCTTTATAGATGACTAATATAACCATAGACTAGCAGCTTCCACCATGTAGACTTTATAGATGGCTAATATAACCATAGACTAGCAGCTTCCACCATGTAGTCTTTATAGATGACTAATATAACCATAGACTAGCAGCTTCCACCATGTAGTCTTTATAGATGACTAATATAACCATAGACTAGCAGCTTCCACCATGTAGACTTTATAGATGGCTAATATAACCATAGACTAGCAGCTTCCACCATGTAGTCTTTATAGATGGCTAATATAACCATAGACTAGCAGCTTCCACCATGTAGTCTTTATAGATGACTAATATAACCATAGACTAGCAGCTTCCACCATGTAGACTTTATAGATGACTAATATAACCATAGACTAGCAGCTTCCACCATGTAGTCTTTATAGATGACTAATATAACCATAGACTAGCAGCTTCCACCATGTAGTCTTTATAGATGACTAATATAACCATAGACTAGCAGCTTCCACCATGTAGTCTTTAAAGATGACTAATATAACCATAGACTAGCAGCTTCCACCATGTAGTCTTTATAGATGACTAATATAACCATAGACTAGCAGCTTCCACCATGTATAATAGTCTTAAAGTCCATGCATCATTTCAGTATAATAGTGGGATGGAAACTTGTCAGAAAAATTTGTGATGCTTCTCCTGAATTAGGTTTTCAAAATGCCTGTAAAAACCATCTTAGCTCTTTTTATTGGTAAGAGGAGAATGGGTGTTATTTGCAGTCTCTTGAAGGAACTCTATCTGATGTCAGCTTGGGGAATAGAAGCAGGCAGCACAAGGTTGTTTAACAAATAGCTGACTATTATGGCTAACATTATGAGCAATGCTTCGGGGCCTATGTAGCTTTATATACAGTTGAAGTCGGAAGTTTACATACACTTAGGTTGGAGTAATTAAAACTCGTTTTTCAACCACTCCACAAATTTCTTGTTAACAAACTATAGTTTTGGCAAGTCGGTTAAGACATCTACGTTGTGCATGACACAAGTAATTTTTCAAAAAATTGTTTACAGACAGATTATTCACTGTATCACAATTCCAGTGTGTCAGCAGTTTACATACACTAAGTTGACTGTGCCTTTAAACAGCTTGGAAAATTCCAGAAAATAATGTCATGGCTTTAGAAGCTTCTGATAGGCTAATTGAAATAATTTGAGTCAATTGGAGGTGTACCTGTGGATGTATTTCAAGGCTTACCTTCAAACTCAGTGCCTCTTTGCTTGACATCATGGGAAAATCTAAATAAATCAGCCAAGACCTCAGAAAAAAAATTCTGGACCTCCACAAGTCTAGTTCATCCTTGGGAACAATTTCCCAATGCCTGAAGGTACCACGTTCATCTGTACAAACAATAGTACGCAAGTATTAACACCATGGGACCACGCAGCCGTCATACCGCTCAGGAAGGCGACGCATTCTGTCTCCTAGAGATGAACGTACTTTGGTGCGAAAAGTGCAAATCAATCCCAGAACAGCAAAGGACCTTGTGAAGATGCTGGAGGAAACAAGTACAAAAGTATCTATATCCACAGTGAAACGAGTCCTATATCGACATAACCTGAAAGGACGCTCAGCAAGGAAGAAGCCACTGCTCCAAAACCGCCATAAAAAAGCCAGACTACGGTTTGCAACTGCACATGGGGACAAAGATTGTACTTTTTGGAGAAATGTTCTCTGTTCTGATGAAACAAAAATAGAACTGTTTGGCCATAATGAACATTGTTATGTTTGGAGGAAAAAGGGGGAGGCTTGCAAGCCGAAGAACACCATCCCAACCATGAAGCACGGGGGTGGCAGCATCATGTTGTGGGGGTGCTTTGCTGCAGGAGGGACTGGTGCACTTCACAAAATAGATGAGGAAGGAGGAAGGCGAATTATGTGGATATATTGAAGCAACATCTCAAGACATCAGTCAGGAAGTTAAAGCTTGGTCGCAAATGGGTCTTCCAAATGGACAATGACCCCAAGCATGCTTCCAAAGTTGTGGCAAAATGGCTTGAGGACAACAAAGTCAAGGTATTGGAGTGGCCATCACAAAACCCTGACCTCAATCCAATAGAAAATGTGTGGGCAGAACTTGAAAAGCTTGTGCGAGCAAGGAGGCCTACAAACCTGACTCAGTTACACCAGCTCTGTCAGGAGGAATGGGCCAAAATGTACACAACTTATTGTGGGAAGCTAGTGGAAGACTACCTGAAACATTTGACCCAAGTTAAACAATTTAAAGGCCATGCTACCAAATACTGATTGAGTGTATGTAAACTTCTGACCCACTGGGAATGTGATGAAAGAATAAAAGCTGAAATAAATCATTCTCTCTACTATTATTCTGACATTTCACATTCTTAAAATAAAGTGGTGATCCTAACTGACCTAAGACAGGGAATTTGTACTAGGATTAAATGTCAGGAATTGTGAAAAACTGTTTAAATGTGAAAAAGACTGCCGTGAAGCTATTGGTTTCCTCATGTACTACTTTCCCTCAACTGTGTCTTGTACTCAATCTCCACATGTTCAGGATTCATCGACTGCACTTTGATCTTCCCACACCCATCCTGGTACTGGGAGAATCTCCTGAAAATCTGCGTCTTCATCTTTGCCTTCATCATCCCGGTCCTCATCATTACCGTATGCTACGGGCTAATGATCTTGCGCCTGAAGAGCGTGCGCATGTTGTCCGGCTCCAAGGAGAAGGACCGCAACCTGCGGCGCATCACCCGCATGGTCCTGGTGGTGGTGGCCGTCTTCATCATCTGCTGGACGCCCATCCACATCTACGTCATCATCAAAGCCCTAATCAACATCCCCAACTCCCTGCTGCAGTCCGTCACCTGGCACTTCTGCATCGCTCTGGGCTACACCAACAGCTGCCTGAATCCCGTCCTCTACGCCTTCCTGGACGAGAACTTCAAGCGCTGCTTCCGCGAGTTCTGCATCCCCCTGAGTCCCTCTGTGCTGGAGCTGCAGAATTCTTCTCGTACCCGCCCCCACCAGCAGCACCAGCGCGATCAGCACTCCAGCGCCAACAGGGTGGAGAGGTCCAATCAACAGGTATGACTAGGTATGGAGATGTTGTCTTTGGACTCACGCTACCAGCCTAACGATGACATGAGCTCGGAAGTCACCCAGGTAACCACAGTGCTCTGACACAAAGCTCTGACACATGATGCGCCAAGATACTGAAGTGCTTCGTAGCACAAGCATCGATCGTACTGTCGCCTCTTTCTGGAGAGGCTGACGAGTATTTGAATGCAGAATGACACTCCGCATAAAGCTTGCTGTCAGGTAGCATTATTAAAATGTTGAACATTAGGCAGAACACTGAAATTAAGACACATCAACTAATATGTACACAGTATCTTTGTAGACTGGTATATTGAACATACTGTAATAGGATAATGTTCTGTGGTCAACATCATTCACAATTAGAAACTCTTGATTGAGAGCACTTATGTCAAGACACTAATTCAAGAAGATTGTTATTTAAGGGTCAAGCGGCGATTAAAAAAAAAACAAGGTGGCCACCCCACCACTTGTTTTGGTAAACAGCTGAGAGATGGGACTGGAGGAATGTAACCACTGTCAAATAGACAGACAGAGCTAGACAGAGATAGACAGAGCTATGGATGCAAGAACTGACCATCCATGAGATCAAAATGATCTGTTTGTTTGTTTACAATTACATTATTGTTTGCTTCCAGAGTCAATGGCTTTATATTATTAATCTTAGTCAGAAAATGGATGTAGCCTATCAATCTGCTTTACATCTACTGTATGTATAGCAGCTTTTATATACTGTATGTTCTGTACTAAATTGTTATTTATTATATGTGTATATGATGTGCAAGTGGTTTGGGAACTGTCAAATGAATCATTTATATTTTATTTCCGTGTCAAATCGGCAGTTGGCAACCCATCCCTTACTGGATTTACTGACACATAAACAAACATTACAATGATTCACAGTGATTATTCAGTGATAATTCTTCCAGTGTTCTGTGCAGTGTGCACTGCATACAGAATGAAAAATGAATAATAGTAAATAAGGTTATTCAAGCAATAATAATAACAACCCTAGAGCTGTAAAAAATAATACAAATGAATTCCAAAAGAAATACAGCAAATGGCATTTAAACCCGGTCTGGCACAAAGAGAAGATTTAAATCTAATCTCATTTTATTTGTCACATGCACCAAATTCAACAGGTGTTCACCTTACTGTGAAATGCTTACTTACAAGCCCTTCTATTGTGAGTGATATACACAATCTATATACATATGTGCACTTTGAATTTCATTCTGTCACCCTTTTTCTTTTATTCCAAGCTTTATAAAACAAAATCTGCAAACAGAAATACACAACAGACAAAAAACTATTTCAGTTTCTCTTCATCGCTCAGCCACATAATGCCAGGGTAGATCTGGTGGAATTTCTGAAAGCGTATATCGTGGTAGAAAGGACAATAGAGGATAAAATGAATTGAGTTCTCTCTTCGAGGTCACATAGTGTTTCTGCTTCCATTTCACCACAAACCGACCTGTTTCAATACACAGAGACAATATCCCTGATCTTACCTGTTTCAATACGCAGAGACAATATCTCTGATCTTACCTGTTTCAATACACAGAGACAATATCCCTGATCTTACCTGTTTCAATACGCAGAGGCAATTTCCCTGATCTAACCTGTTTCAATACACAGGCAATTTCCCTGATCTTACCTGTTTCAATACACAGAAGCAATTTCCCTGATCTTACCTGTTTCAATACACAGAAGCAATTTCCCTGATCTTACCTGTTTCAATACGCAGAGGCAATATCCCTGATCTTACATGTGCACATAGCGATCACTTGCTTTTATGTAGGTTGTACATAATATATATATCTCACACACAAAGTCAGCCTTAATCAAACAAAAGGTTCTCAATTTGGGTTTATGATTAATCTCCACCCATTTGTTTTAATATTGCATTGTCAGTTGTTTTTTAATCGCGTCTATGGCTCCTTTAATTTTGTTTTCGTTCAAATGTTCACAGACCGGGCACAATGGTGTCAAGTTACCAATCGTTTTTCCACCATTCATTTTTCCCATAGTGGATTTTAGAAACACTTAAAATAAGAGCTGTGTTTCATGTAGGCTCACCCTGGCATGATGTTTTGATAACCATGTAAATCTCTAGGACAAGGATACTTTTATCAATATATTTTCTGGTATTTACCCCCCAAAAGTGAAATGCTAATTAGCTGCTAATGTGGCTATCCTAAAAAAACTACAAATGCCATGATGATCTGGACGAGCCTGCCGAATTGAGGCAAAGGTAACCATGAACCATGTCTAGATTAACTATCTAATGTTAGCTACATTTTGTAATTAATAAATTGTCTAAATTTCTGTAAATTGACAAGTCTGTGAACTCTTGTGCAAGTTTTAAATTGACATAATACCTGTTAGCAAAGGTGTTAGCTAGAGTTGACTTGCAGGAGCTTGCTGAGATTTGTAGTTTTGCATGATGTCTACTGAGAGTAAATAGAGGCAAATATATTGATAAAAGTCACATTGTCCTAGAGAGATTTACATGGGTATCAAAACATTACGCCAACCAACATTGCAGTTGGCTGGACCTCTCTAATTTCCCGTAGATCACTTCATTTCTCCCTTTTTGATTCATTTCTCCCTTTTTGATTCACTTCTCCCTTTTTGAACTTCCAACATATCTCACTTCTCTGTTTTGTATTTTTTATTTAACTAGGCAAGTCAGATAAGAACACATTCCTATTTACAATGACAGCCTACACCGGCCAAACCCTAACCAGGATGACACTGTGCTCCGCCCTATGTTTAAGTAGAAAAACAAGAGGCACCAAAAACGCTCACAGGGTTGGTTAACTCCCTTGTCCCTTGTGTCTCTACCAACCTCAGTAAATTAGCCCTTAGTTCTAATGCCGCTCATGTTTGGAATAATTTACAATCCTCATTACATCTTGAATCCCTGCCAACAGGGCAGTTTAGAACGCTGATGTGGAACATTCTCTGAGTGTTTGGGTTGATTGTAATGATTTATTTGTGTTGATGAAATGTATATGTTGTGTCTTGTATTTTCATTTTTTGCTGTTTTATTGAATTATGTTGATTTGTGAATTATTTGTTCTCAGGGCACTATTATGAATGAGACCCTGGCCTCAATTGGGATCCCCTGAATAAGTAAAAGTGAAGTGAAAATAAATAAATACATATTGCCTTTACTGTAGCAGTGCAGAATATCAAAACTGAAAAGGGATTTAAAAAAATGATTACATTTAGTTATATCCAGATATTGTATTCAATACTTTTTTGTCATTTTTAACTTGGCAGATGACTTGCCCACATCCAGAATGTGCCATCAACATGATAATGATGCTGATATATTACAGTGCTTGCAGGTTTACAGAGACAAAGTCCTAACCATTGGATTGTGGCAGGCCTGGGTTCAAATGCATGCTTAATTAAGTATTTCTATTTTAAATACTAATTTTCTGTGTATTTGAGTATTTTCAAATAATGTGCCCGAATCAACTACTTATATTTGATGTAGTAGAAAAGACTTGTATTTCCAAAGAAAAAATATCAAAATACTTACTTTGAAATAAATGTGAAAGTAATTGAAATCACTTAAATAGTATTTGAACCCAGGTCTAGGGTGTGGCGGTTCATTCCAAACTCTATGTACTTGCTTGATATATTTCTATATTATATACATTTTTTTAGGTCAATCCATTCAATGATTTTAAAAAGCATGTGTAGATAGGGATGCCATTAGGCTTTGTCAGATGTATATTATGGTCGTATTCTGCCTGTGTCGCTTTTCAGGGACATACAATAGTCTATCATGTAACATTTTATTGTAAAAGTGTCATTTTTCTGTATTAACAATTTTGCAATTACAGGTGCTTTGACAAAATCCCTGAATTGTCTTAAAATGTAATGTTACCACGGTGAACGTACTTGCGTGTACTTTCTAAATTATTGTTGTAAATTTGAAACTGGGTATGTGATTTTGATTCAAAATATCTAAGATGGACAGTATATCAAATTACTCATATTTTCATGCCAAATTTAGAAATGTGCATGTTAATGAGAAAATGTGTTTTTTCTAAATATACTTAAATTCTGAATTTTGTCATATCATGAATGTTTTTTATAAGCACTCAAATAAACCATTATCTATCAAAATCTGTAAAAAGTATTAGTCCAACATGGTCATGTTCAATAAATCTGCACACCTTCCCTCTCTATAATGCAGCAAAAAAAAGGTTTTGGTTGAGATGCACTGCATCAAACACTTTAGATCTCATATGAATGACAAATCAGTTTTCCCCATCCAATCTACTTATCATGTCAAAGCTGTCAAAGCATTTGACATTGTGGCTTGGTATCACATTCAGTATCAACAGGGGTGTTACAGCCAACAAGCCAATGTGTCATGCGTATTTTATGCGTAAAGGACATCATTTGAAAATGTGTTTTGTTAGGTAACGATGAATGATGCAGAGTAAATCATTTTTGTTTGTTAATTTAACCTTTATTTAACTAGGCAAGTCGGTTAAGAACAAATTCTTATTTACAATGACTGCCTACCCTGGCCAAATCCGGACGACGCTGGGTCAATTGTGCGCCGCCCTATGAGACTCCCAATCACAGCCGGATTTTAGGTTCAAGATAGCACCTTGTAGCCTGGAAACAAAACAAAGCCCGGAAAGCAGCAGCTGTGTTCAGTTATTGCCCAGGCTGTTAATTACTTGACAAGGGACCCCCACCGGCTATAGAGGGTCTATACTATGACTCTCTCTCTCTCTCTCTCTCGCACTCTCTCTCTCTCAGCCTTATTCTAAAATGGATTTAATAGTTTTTTACACTCATCAATCTACACACAATACCACATAATGACAAAGCAAAGACAGGTTTTAGATTTTTTGCAAATGTATTTCAACAAAAAAACTGAAAAATCACATTTACATAAGTATTCAGACCCTCTACTCAGTACTTTATTGAAGCGATTATAGCCTTGATTCTTTTTGGGTATGACGCATGTCATGACGTTGGCCTAGGGATAGGTTTATGACAGTCATAAATACCTCTTTCCCCCTTTTTCCTCTCTACCCTACTGATGTTACATTTGCAAAACCCTTGGTTAACATAGAGATTCTGGGAACATCAGAAGGTGGGGGGAAATTAACTATATTCTGGTAATCTGACCAATTGAACATATGCGGTGGTACTTAATGAATATGATGTCAGTTCGGTTGTCATCTGAGACATTCTCATCAATGATAAGATGACAAACTCTACAGTGGAAAGTCTACACTTCAGAGTTACCGGATTCACATGGAATTGTTGTTCAATTTAAATGTTTGAATATGAAATTATTCGTGATGGGATGAAATGTGATTTTAGCTTCTAAAATGTGAGATTTGGGTTTTCATAAGATAGGGCTCTGCTCAATCAGTGGCCCGCCCCTGTGAAGGGACATGGGCTATAAAACTTTTCAAACACGCCCTCCTCTCCCTTCCTATATAAGCCCTTGATGACAATATAGCCTCCTGTTCCGAGGACGTGAGGACGATGGTCCGATGTCAGAGTGGTTCAGATAATAACTACAGAACTAAGCCAACATCAGCGTGAGCTTTGGTTGTGTAACAGCATTCTTCCTCCTCTTCTGAGGAGGAGTAGCGAGAAGGATCGGAGGACCAATGCGAAGCGTGGTAAGTGTCCATAACGTTTATTTTAAGACATAAACTGAACACTATGAAATACAAAACAATAAACGTGAACATGAACGAAAACCGAAACAGTACCGTGTGGCAACAAACACTCACACGGAAACAAACACCCACAATTCAAAAGTGAAACCCAGGCTACCTAAGTATGATTCTCAATCAGGGACAACAATTGACAGCTGCCTCTGATTGAGAACCATACTAGGCCGAACTCAAAACCCAACATAGAAAAGCAAACATAGACTAAACATAAACTATGGTCAGAACGTGACAGGTTGCGAATGGTATGAGCTTTGAACACTAATTCACTAAGGAAGTGATACCTCCTAGCCGTTGAGTTAGCAACAGCCGCTGCAAACGAGGGTAAGGAAGGAACAGACAGAGTATCCCATCAACCACACAACGACGTTCCTACAACCTATTCAATTTACCAGCAGAGACATTCTTCAAAGGACAAAGGACTCGGTTGGGCAACACGGCCGTCCATCTACCAGCAACCTACCGAAGCGCAGCTCAGAGTAAATATTTATAGCATTTGCCTTTTCCAAATGGGCGGTAATTTAGAATGCATAAGATACTGTATTTCCGATAGCACAGCTTCGCCCTTTGTTCCTCAGTCTTCCTGCTCTTTCACTCAAACCCAGCCCCTTTTCTTTTGTGTAACCAGCTGTCATATCTGTTCTGCTCGCTAGGGACGTTTTCCTTTATGATGTAATTTGTAATCAAGTTATGATTTAATTATGTGTATGTGTAATTCTGTGTGATTAGTTAGGTATTTAGTAAATAATTAATTAAACCCAATATTGTATTGCTGATTCAACTTGTGAGCCAGGGTTTGTGCAGATAACCAAGAATTTACAACTTTCAGATGAGACTGAATTAAGATGACGATTAATATTGACTGCTATTGAGGTAAAATATTACAAGGTATATTCGGAAGTGTCACGTTCTGACCTTAGTTCTTTTGTTATGTCTTTGTTTTAGTATGGCCAGGGCGTGAGTTGGGTGGGTTGTCTATGTTCCTTTTTCTATGTGGTGTTTTTGTGTTTGGCCTGGTATGGTTTTCAATCAGAGGCAGGTGTCATTAGTTGTCTCTGATTGAGAATCATACTTAGGTAGCCTTTTCCCACCTGTGAGGTGTGGGTGATTGTTTTCTGTCTTTGTGTATGTAACCAGACAGGACTGTTTCGTTTCGTGTCATTCTCTTCGTCATTTTTGTTTTAGTGTTCTGTGTTCAATAAATTCATCATGAACACGTACCACGCTGCGCATTGGTCCTCCGATCCTTCCTATTACTCCTCCTCAGAAGAGGAGGAAGACGAGCGTTACATAATCACCCACCAACCAAGGATCAAGCAGCGTGGTAATGGGCAGTTGCAGAAATCTCCACTATGGCCACTATGTTCTTGGGGACATTCAATGCTGCAGGATTTCTTTGGTACCCTTCCTTCAACACAATCCAGTCTCGAAGCTCTATGGACAATTCCTTTGACCTCATGCACCTTATATAGACTGGTGTTTGCCTTTCCAAATCATGTCCAATCAATTGAATTTACCACAGGTGGATCAATCAAGTTGTAGAAACATCTCAAGGATGATCAATGGAAACAGGAGGCACCTGAGCTCAATTTCTAGTCTCATGTCAAAGGGTCTGAATACTTACTGTAATAAATAAGGTATTTCTGTTTTTATTTTTTTTAATAAATTTGCTAACATTTCTAAAAACCTGTTTTCTTTTTGTCATTACGGGGTATTGTGTGTAGATTGATGAGAGAAAACATTTATTTAATCAATTTCAGAATAAATCTGTAATGTAACATAATGTGGAAAAAGTCAGGGGGTCTGAATACTTTCCAAATGCAAATAATAAACATGTCAAATAGTTAGTGCAAAAAGGGTCTATGCAGATACCCAGGTAGCTATTTCAGAAAGTATTCACACCCCTTGACTTTTTCCCCCCCAAAAATGTGTTACAGCCAGAATGTAAAATACATCAATTTTAGATTTTTGTCACTGGCCCCGTAATGTTAAAGTGGAATTATGTTTTTTGAAACTTTTACAAATTAATTAAAAATTGAAAAGCTGAAATGTCTTGAGTCAATAAGTTTTCAACTCCTTTGTTATGGCATATAAGTTCAGGAGTAAAATGTGCTTAACAAGTCACATAATAAGTACACCCAGTCACTACAAAGATACTCATGTCCTTCCTAACTCAATTGTCAGAAAGGTGGAGGCCAATGGGTCAATGGTGTATTCAAAACAGTTTAATGGCATGGATAGTTGAAAACAAGGATGGATCAACAACATTGTAGCTACTCCAAAATAGTAAACTAATTGACAGAGTGAAAATAAGGAAGCTTGACAGAATAAATATATTTCAAAACATGAATCCTGTTTGCACCAAGGCACTGAAGTAATACTGCACAAAAATGTGCAAAGCAATTCAATTTTTGTCCTGAATAGAAAGTGTTATGTTTGGGGGTAATCCAATCTAATACATTACTGAGTAGCACCCTTCATATTTTCAAGCATGGTGGTGGCTGCATCATGTTATGTATCCCGTTTCAGGTAAGACACAGATGCAGACAGTCTTGAAGCTAGAGCTACAGCTGTCATACTTTTGATTGCTGCATTGCTGACGCCATTTCCGGTCACAACTTGCAGACTTGTTTACGTGTTGCTGTGCGTTTTTGTTGCCAACCTTACTTTGCTACCTGACAACTTTACGGTTTTTACTTTTTAATAACCGTTAATATTTTTAGTTTTTCCCTCACTCAACTTTTTTTCATTAAACTTTTTCACTCACTTTTTCACTCACTTTATCTGGACGTGATTCGTCAGGACCTCCAACAGCCGAAGCTAAGTAGTAACATTAACATGATGCCTTCTAATTGCAGTCGCTGTACTCATAATATACAGGAGAACGGTCGCCTTATGGCGAGGATAGCTGTGTTGCAAGCCCAGCTTCAGACGCAATCGTTAGGCAATGATAATTTCAGTGTAGGAAAGGATGAAACAGCATCTGTGCACAACAGTATCTCTTTTTTATTTTTTATTTAAAAATTTTTTTTTATTAAACACACACAAGAATGGTGTATAGGTATACAAGACAGGTATACAATTCTTATCTAAACATAAAAGAGCATACAGGAACAACAAAAAACCTCTTATCCCCCCCCCCCCAAAACCTCTTACCCCCCCCCCCCCCCCAACTGCTCGGGTGGCAGGGCCAGCACATGCTGCCCAAAGGTAGATTAAAATATTACAATTGAGAGTGCGTTAATAAGTACAAATTCACAGCGCCGACTCGTCCAAGTTGGAGAGAAAAGGCTGCCAGATTTGATCAAATGTTGATAATATATTGTTCAGAATATATCGAATTCTTTCTAAGTGTACAGTGTTTGCCAATTCACTGAGCCATAATTTGGTAGAGGGCGCTTCCCTCCTTTTACAAAACAACAAGATTAGTTTTTTTGCCGAGATGAGACCGTACGAGATTAGTTGTTTTTGGGGGTTGGTTAATCCGTTTAGGGACTCAGATACTCCCAGGATTATCAGAAGCGGGTCTGGATCTATTGAAGTCTCCAAAACTTCAGAGAGGATCCCAAAAATTCCACACCAATAACCATGCAAGTTATAGCATAGGGCAAAGCAGTGGAGTAGTGTACCCTGCGTAGCCTGACATTTATCACATGTAGGGGATGTGTCAGGAAATATCCTATGCAGTTTAGTTTTGGAATGGTGTAATCTGTGTTGAATTGTATGAGACGATGTCTGGAATTAATGGAGCATGTGTGGATATACTTCAAGCTCTCTTCCCAGTCTGCCACCGAGATGTCAGTCCCTAGTTCTTCCTCCCATTTTGCCTTGATGGCATCTTTAGAAGGTGTGCTAACAGATTGAAAAGCATCATATAGACGCGATATCAGTTTATCTGAGGTGGGGCATATTTTTATGCATCCATCAAACATGGAAGGTTTAGCATTCCCAAATGTTGGGAGGTGTTTTCTAACGTAGTCTCTAATTTGTAGGTATCTGAAAAAATTACTTCTGTGAAGATTATAAGTTTCCCTCAGCAACTCAAAGGAAGCAAAGGTCCCTTCTATGTATAAATCCCCTATGGTACTTATCCCCAACTCTCCCCATCGCTCAAAGGTGTTATCAAGGTTAGAAGGGGCAAAGGAGGGATTCCTGGCGACAGGGAGCATGAATGACATTGGTCTAAGCTCAAAGTGGACTTTAATTTGCTTCCAGATTCGGACTGTGCTATGTATAATAGGATTGTTACAATAAAGTGACATCTCCAGATTGACAGGCGACAAAATCACAGCGCCAATAGAGAAGCGGTGACACTCCTCACGTTCCATACTAAGCCAGCTGGATGCCGGAAGTACGTCGTCCAACAGAAACGTAACAACGCGGAGGTTAGCGGCCCAGGAATAAAATATAACATTTGGGAGAGACAATCCTCCTTCCATCTTGGATTTACAGAGGTGTTTTTTACCTATCATGTGTGTTTTATAATCCCAGATGAAAAGATTGATAATTGAGTCCAGTTGTTTATGAAAGGATTTAGGTATGAATACTGGGATGTTGTGATATAGGTAGAGCAGTTGTGGGAGGAAGACCATTTTAATGGCATTAATTCTTCCGAGCAGAGAAATTGGTAGAGTTCTCCAAAATAGTATGTTTGCTTTGAGTTTTTGTATCAGAGGGGAAATTCTCTTTAAATAGTAAGGAGTATTGTTTGGTAACTACAATTCCTAGGTAGGTACATTTTTCTGAAGATAACTTAAATGGGAGATGTTCTAGCCAGGAGGTATTTTGCGACCGTATGGGCATTAATTCACTCTTGTTCCAATTTATTCTGTATCCCGAGAAGGTACCAAACAAATTGATCACATCAAGAATAGCTGGGATACTAGCCTGGGGTTCTGTTACATAGAGGAGGATGTCATCTGCGTATAGGGAGATCTTATTTAGGGTATCTTTAGTATTATAGCCGTGTATTGCTGCATGAGATCTAATCGTCTGAGCGAGCGGTTCGATAATTATAATTAGGGCGAAGAGCATAGGCGACAGCGCACAACCCTGCCTTGTCCCCATATTGAGGTTAAATCGGGGCGACAATGATTGGTTAGTGAGTATTCTGGCACAGGGGTTCCTATATAAAAGCTGTATCCAATTTATGAACCTATCTCCAATATTAAATTTCTGTAGGACCTTGAATAGATAGAGCCACTCAACTTGGTCAAAGGCCTTTTCGGCGTCAAGAGATATGACGGCAAGGTCCACGTTGGGTAACCTCTGAGAATACATAATATTGAAGAGGCGCCTGAGATTGAAGAATGAGTTTCTGTTAGGGATAAAGCCGTTCTGATCTGAATGGACCAATTTGCCATTTAAAGTGCTAAGCCTGTTAGCCAGAGTTTTTGCTCAAATCTTTTGGTCTGTATTAAGGAGAGATATTGGTCTGTATGACCCTACCTCTTCTGGATCTTTACCCTTCTTATGTATAACTGTAATGAACGCTTCGTCCAAAGTAGAAGGGAGAGCTCCATCCTCATTGGCCTGAACCAACATTTTGTGCAGGTAGGGAGAGAGCATGTTGCTGAATGTTTTATAGAATTCACCAGGGTATCCATCTGGGATGGGGTCTTGCCACTCTTTAGAGATTTAATTGTTTCTCGAATTTCATCAAGAGATATTTCCTTATTCAGGAAGTTAGAATCTTCCTGGTTCAGGGCAGGAAGATTACAGTCCTCCAAAAATGTTTGCATAATTAAGGGGTTAGGATCCGCTTTAGATGTATATAGAGTCTCATAAAACTGCCGGAATCTGTCATTGATGTCTTTGGGGGAAGAGAGTAATTCCCCAGATGCAGATTTAACCCTGTGAATCATTCGGTCACTCACATTTTTTCGAAGTTGTCTGGCGAGTAATTTGTGTGGTTTGTCACCAGACTCAAAATATTTTTGCTTGGCATAGAGAAAAGATTTAGCAATTTTAGCTGAGAGAATCTGATTATATTCAAATTTTAAAGAGGTAATTTTTTTATGTTTCTCCATAGATGGGTGGCTAGCATTCTCCCTATCCAGTAAGTGAATTTGTCCCTCCAGTTCTTCCAGTTTTCCTCTGTTTTGCCTACTCCTGGCAGCCTGAAAGGAGATGATACAGCCTCTCAGATAAGCCTTCAGTGTTTCCCACAATAATGCTGGGGAGGTCTCTGTGTTGTCGTTGGTATCAAAGAAAAATTTAATTTGGTCTTTAAGATATTCACAGAATGTTGGTTCTGTGAGGAGCTGAGGATTCAACCTCCAGACCCTCTCGTTTGGTACAATGTCACCCAATCTCAGGGAGAAGGTGAGTGGACTGTGGTCCGAGATTATAATATCATGATACCTCACATTACAGGTATAGGGGAGTAGTCTAGCATCCAACAAAAAGTAGTCAATTCGAGTGTAAACCTTGTGAACATGAGAGTAAAAGGAGTATTCCCTACCCGTAGGGTTAGCGATCCTCCATAAAGAATTCTTAAGTATTCAAGAATTCGCTTGAATAGGAGGTAGGGGTTCGCCGGGTAGAGAATCTATCCAAATATTGGTCTAGCACACATATTTTTGCATTTCACGCTCTGCCTTTTCAGCAGATGTTGTCCGCTAGCGGAACCCCTAGCCCTAACAAGTTTTAAGGGTATCTTTTCCAAGCTTAAACTCTCTAGGGTAGGTGAGATGCTAACGTCCCACCATGCCAACATCCGGTGAAACTGCAGAGAGCTAACATTCTAAATACACCATTTGTTATAGTGAACATTCTTGTAAATACATGTATTTTACATCATTTAAAAGATAAACATCTTATTAATCCAGCCGCTGTGTCAGATTTCAAAAAGCCATTACTACGAAAGCAAACATGCTATTTTCTAAGGACTGCACCACACACACACAAGTATTACTAGCATTTTCCAACCAAGCATTAGCGTCATGAAAGTCAGAAATAACAATAAAATAAATCGCTTACCATTGAAGATCCTCCTCTGGTTGTAAACTCTGGCGTAAAAGAGGTTAATTCGCCACTGCAAATCCTACTTGACGGAGCCACGGGTGTTACGCATAGCAGTACATATTCAATAGCATTTTCAAAAAGTTTATATATTTAAAATATGGCGAATAAATCAGGAAAAGCTAAAACAAAGTCTAGGTAAACAGATTTAACCCAAATTATAGAGGAAATAGATAGATACAGCGAGACCGAGTTGCTTCAGGAAGATGAATCTTTCAGCGAAGCTCGTTTTGAATCCCAGGCGGAGGACATGTTTCTGCGAGGATGCCATGCTGGATTGGTAAGTTCTAATGCTAATGTCATTGTTTGAAATTAATAATATCAAATATTATTCATTCGAGATTTTTTAAAGATTTTCTTATTTTATTTGCAATATATAAATATATCATCTGTAATGAAATGGCTATACTGTGTGTGTGTGCGCGCGTGTGTGTGTGTGTGCGTGTGATATATTTTAAAATGTTATTTAACATAAACATGGAATGGAACAGCCCTTCACCCCTTCACCAAAGTGATTATGTTCCCTGTACTCTATATATATCTGTTTATTTTACGTGTTGATACAGGGTTCATACGTAAAAGTATTGTTACTGATTTTTTTTTATCTTTCACAGTGGCAGTGATTCTGATTATGAGCCTCCAATGTCTAGGTGTCCATCTCCCTCTGAAACTGGTTCATCCAGCCGGACCCTCGCTGTCTCCGGCTCCACACCTACCTGACCATCTAGAGATGTGAAGTCAGTGACAAAGAAGCGGAGGTGGGGAAGAGAGAAACCTGCAGACAGAGGGCCAGAGGGTCGTTGGCACTCTGTGTTAGAAGATGACGTGGAACCAAATCCACCAGTTTTTAGACCCAAAAGGCAGCCAGGACCTCAACTAGACATGACTGCACAGTACAGCCCCCTTCATCTTTTTCAACTGTTTTTCACCTCGTCAGTTGTTGATTCCCTGGTGTCGAATATCAATAAGTACGGGGCTAAGAAGCAGGCAGGAAAGAAAGAGACATGGAAGACCATTTCCATGTCAGACCTTTTCTGCTACTTTTCAATTGCCATTTACATGGGGCTGGTGAAGTTGAAAACTCTAAGGGACTACTGGAAAATGTCAGCTCTCTATCAACTGCCTTTCCCCATGACTGTCATGTCTTGTAAAAGGTTTCTGACTATCTCACAGGCGCTTCACATCAGTGACCCAGAAGTTGATGGGGAGAATGACAAGAAGAGAGGCACACCAAGGTTTGATAGGCTGTGCAAAATCAAACCTCTCTACCCCAACATCGTTGAGGCCTGCAAAACCTATTTTCAGCTCGCTCAGAACCTGTCCATCGATGAGAGGATGGTAGCCTCAAAGGTCAGAATCAGCCTCAAACAATACATGAGAAACAAACCAACCAAGTGGGGTTACAAGCTGTTTGTTTTGGCTGATTCTGTGTGTGCCTAGACTTGCATTTGTTCTGTTTATGAGGGGAAAAACAGTTTTGCTACCGGTAATGGACTGAGTTATGATTCCGTTATGGAGTTATTGTTTTTTAAACTGCTGGGGAAGGGCTACAAACTGTTTGTGGACAACTTCTACACAAGCCCTACCCTGTTTACAGAGCTGAGGAAGCAGGATGTGTGGGCTTGTGGCACCATTCGGACCAACAGAGTGGGCTTTCCAAAAACGAAGGTGAACGACATGCCTAAGCGGGCTGAGCGGGGTACCTTGCGATGGATCTGTGAAGATGGCCTGCTCTGCGATGGATCCGTGAAGTGGATGGATACCAGAGAGGTGGTCTTGTGCTCCAGTATCCACAAGTCCTTCAGTGGAGATCACGTCGTCAGGTGTGTGAAGGACGGTGCCAGGGCATGGACCACAAAAAATTTCCCCATTCCAGCTGCTGTGAAGGACTACAACAAGAGCATGGGAGGTGTGGACCTGTCAGATGCGCTGATAGGATACTACAATGTTGTCCACAAGACCATGAAATGGTGCAAGACATTTTTCTATAATTTCATTGACATTGCTGTGGTGAATGCCTTCATCCTCCTGAAGGAAATGGCTAAGAGCTGTGGAAAGCCCCCCATCTCACAGCTAGCCTTCAGGGAGCTGCCCATCCAGAAGCTTGCTAGCTACAGCAAGTCCACTGTAGCACCTTCTGTCCCCTCAACCTCTGTCCTTTCTGCTCCAACCAGTGGTGTTCACCTGCCCAGATTCATCTCTGCAGGCATGAATGTGCCTCAGGGCAAAAAGGGCACAGTAGTGAGACGTCGTTGTGCCCTTTGTCACAGGAAATGCCCCATCACCAGCACCACCTGTTCAGTAAGCCTTTGCTTTACAGCAGAATGAGACTGCTATGGGGCATGGCACCAGCAGCACAATATTGTGTAGAGGACTGAGGGTCTTCACAATATTGTAAATAGAAAATATGTAAATAGTTAGCCTTGTTAATTGTTTGTTTTATTATTATTATTATTTTTTAATTGCTATTTTTTTATATATATACAAATATATATATAAAAAAAATAGTAATTAAAAAGTATATAATAATAATAAAACAAACAATTAACAAGGCTAACTATTTACATATTTTCTATTTACAATATTTAAATATATACATTGTATATATACATTTTTGGGGGTGTGTGTGTTAGAATAGCATTTATGTATTTTGTATAGTTCTTTCCTTCAAAATGTATCACTGTACCAATTCAGCCACTTGTGTACATTTGGGTACATTTGTGTGGGACAACTGGGTGACTTCATGCTCAATGTCATGTAGCTAGCTCATTTTTGAAGTTATCTGTCCAAAACGTTGCTCAGCTAATTTTGCCATTTTATGTTCTTCATTCAAATCATCCACAGCATCCTATCAGTATGTTTGGCTGTTCTTGGTCATTTGAAAGATGATCTCCTACATTCAATTCACATTTCCACAAAATTCAGAGTGTTTCCTTTCAAATAATACCAATAATATGCATATCCTTGCCTCTGGGCCTGAGCTACAGATTAGGGTATGTCTTTAGGCAGAAATTGAGAAGAAGGTGGGTACCCCAAAGAAGTTCAAGGATAAACATTCAACATTGGCCATGCGGTGAATCCAGCATGACTTCTGCCGCGCTCAAAACAACTGGAAATTCGGACCTCGGAAATCTCAGACTTCAGTGAGTTCAAGAAAACTGAAACTCTGACTGGGATTTTTTTTATTTTTACGTTCATCCAACTCGGTATTGCAAATCGGGAACTCGGGCCTCTTTCGAGAGCTCCGACCTGAAGATCACTGACATCATCATGATTCGACCTCCCCAGTTGTCTTGAATGCACCATAAATCCAGACTTTGATGACAAAATTTGCCCACAAAGGGCCACTGCACCACCATTCTGTTCAATTGAGAACAGCACAACATGAGTCCAAAAATGCCTTGTATGCTGCTCCATAAATGACATAATATGCCAGGGAGATATGTTTACTGTAGTTAAGAAAGCACTAAGTATATGTTGTGTAGTAAGCTGTCAGTAGCCCATGTGCATCATCACCCTAATAATTTGGTCCTTTTCCCCATCATAATGTTCTGACTTGGTGGTTCACATGTAGCCTATAGCCTGTTTAAGAGAAATGTCATCATCAAATATTGTAAGAGCTTTCATTGTCTGCTTATATGCCCCCTTTATTTATCCTACAGTTCTGACTTAGTGTACAGGGAGAATACTGTAAGAATGGCCCATGTTCTGTATTCTGTCGCTGTACATTTCAAAAGTGCTCAACAAATAGTTATATTGACTACATCCGTCCTAGCTCACTCATTTCATCCACTGATCGTCCCCTTATGCCATAGTTTGTACATCTCAATTGTCAGTAGAAACCACATTTGTTTAAGCAAGTCAGCCATATCAGCCATGTTTTTTTTTAAGGCAGTAAATGAGGCTGAATGAACTGTTTAGCTGCCAGACAAGGCTCTGCTGATAGCCAGGTGTAGCAGTGGTAAGGTGTTGGGACTAACAGTTTGTGGGCACCATTTGTCACCATTATAGTGCACTTTATGTATTGTTTAGTGTTGAGCTGTGTAGTGGTTTTGCTGGCATGCATCTAAAAATATTTACATGCTAAAATCGCCACTATATGTGATCAATTTATTTGACTATCAAGCTGTTGTAGAGCTCAAAGGAAAGAGAACAGAAGGTCAATAGCAAGTGGTTGAAATATATTTTCTCAGTCTTTATGAATTAAGTGTTTATTCTCTTTTGGTTCTTCAAAGAATGTGTCAGGCGACAGTCTGTCCACTGTTGTCTGGAGGCTGGAAGTAACCATTCAAAATTCAACCTAATCCGCTTTGTTGGATTTCATTCATGGACAACCTCAAGCCAATCGGTATAGTCACCTGGCTTGTTATAAAGCTGAGGGATGGGGATGGAGAAATGTAACCACTTCCGAATTCGATGGATCCTATGGATGCAATGACTGACAGTCCATGATATCAGTTTGATAGTTATAAACTTTTGAAGCAATATTCTAAAATAAAAAATGTATTCGAAATAAATCCTCAAAATACAACAAAAGACATACATTGGGGCAAAAATATACTTTATATGTTGTGTTCTTATGGGGTAAGACAGCTCATTCGTCATTTTTTTGTTAAATTCTTCAAGAATGAATAGGTTAGCTTAATTGCAATGTCCTTTGAACAACAGTACTGCAGATTGTACCTAGGTCCTGGATGGAATTCTGTGCTAGATGCCTTCCTGTCGTCAAATAAACACACATTTATTCCTGAGAATAACCAGTCGAAACATGTACATATCTCCACATACATTATACAGTACGTTATCTTTATATCAAATATATATATAAAAAAACATTTATTCCTGAGAGAAACCCCTCAGTCTATGCACTCACTTCTCACTCTATGCTTTTAGAAGCTACTGAAACATAACACATTTTACACTTCGAGAAATAGCCAGCTCATCACCCAATCTCAGTGAGGGGAAAATTGCATTTCCCTACTGAATGAGGCTGCCTGAGGAGTATGTCAAAGGCAGTACAGTATGTCATAGTGGAGGAGACTGTAATAATCTCCCCCCTACAGGCTCCGTGCCTGCCGGCTGAAGAAAGCACCTTGTTTGAGGAACATCGCTCAACCACTGCAGCACTTTAGACACTACCAATACATCCAACTGAATGGTAAGATCAAGTCTCTTCTCTGTATGATGAAGCAGGATTGTTGGTGGTTTTGGGGCCCACCACTCAAGCAGACCGCCAAGCACAGGATCATTATCCAGTCAGAGTGGCACACACAAACACACACACACACACACACACACACACACACACACACACACACACACACACACACACACACACACACACACACACACACACACACACACACACACACACACACACACACACACACACACACACACACACACACACACTTAGTCCAGCACTAAGCCATGTAGCCTGAACTCTCTGTTGACAGAGAGACTTGTGTTATGGGCAGCTTGTAAGAACCTGAAAGGAAGCCGTATGCCCACCAAACCCAGGGCCTTCTAGGCACTATATTAAGCACTTTAGTCGTTGCCAAGGAATCTGTTCGCCTCTCATAAAAAGCACATGACTGTGTTTCTTTTCAATTGCCACAATTTATATCAATGAAGTATTCTTTAGTTAGTTTATATTGCAAATATGAAGTATATTTACATAAAGCAAATCTATAAAACAGTGTAAAATGTTTGATGAATATAAAGGGCAGACTATTGATCCAAATCTCTTTTCAAAAGTGTGTGAGCATATATGAAATATGAATGTATTACCTTTAAGAGTTCTGGCATTTCGCCAAAAAGCACTTATAGTACAATTAAACCACTTCTTTTCTCATTACAACTACAAGTCAGAGAGGCAATCAGTGTTCATTTAGAGCCAACACCTGCATCTCCTGTACCTACACTCTCAGAATAAAAGGTGCTATTTAGAACCTAAAAGGGTTATTCGGCTGTTAAGCCTTTGTATAACCTTTTTTGGTTCCATGTAGAAATCTTTTGGGTTTAGTGTATAACCCTTTACACAGAGGGTTCTACCTGAAACCCAAAAAGGTTATCCTATGGGGACTGCCAAAGAACCCATTTGGAATCCTTTTTTCTAAGAGTGTACAGTATGTTCCCTTGGAGACAGAAGAAACTCTTATTTGGTGGTAAATACTACAGTGAGTGAAATGGGATTCTGAGAATTTGTATTTGATTTTATTGAACCTTTATTTAACTAGGCAAGTCAATTAACAACAAGTTCTTATTTGCAATGACGGCCTACCAAGAGGCAAAATGCCTCCTGTGGGAACAGGGGCTGGGATTAAAAATGTAAACGTAGGACAAAACATCCATCACGACAAGAGAGACACTACAACACTATATAAAGAGAGACCTTAGACAACAACACAACATGGTAGCAACACAGTACGACAAAACAACACGGTAGCAACACAACATGGCAGAAGCACAACATGGTAGCAGCACAAACATGGTAAAAACATTGTAAAGCACAGAGGAAAGTTAGGTAATAGTTCTGGCATTATTCGTCTTGCTCTAAGAGCCCCTTATATTTCATTACTATGGCAACACAGTCCCCATCACAAAACTACACTCCAGTTTCAGTGACACTCCAGAAAACATGAGCACATTGGAAGAGCTCTCTCTCATTTTAATTGGATAGTCTATTTTCAGCAAAGTGAAAATAAAGGACTTTCATGGCCTTCAATAAATGTATGTGATGTTTATATAATTGTGATAAGGTTTTACAACCTTTGTGACAACAGTAATTGATCATGAAACTGTGCTCTAAACAGATATATTTCTCATAGTTGAATCACAGCAGCCTTCTGTTACTGTGATTATGATTGAAGCAACAGTTCCCTCTGTCAGATGAGTTCTCCTCATAAATATCAATGTTGGCGTGTAATAAAAATGATGATAGCTTTATCCATCAATATTCTTTATATATAGGTGGTTATGGTGGCATACCTTTTTCGCATCAGGTTCACACAGTTTACAGTATATTAGTGCCCAATACAGATCACTTCCTCTCTTGGCTTGTGACAGTTAGGCCTCAAGAGATGGACAATTAGATGGACCCAAAAATGGAGGCCTTTGCACTTGATGAAATATGAATTAGGATGAAATACAGACAAAAAAATCAATAACTACTTATTTCGGATACTTCTCTGTTCATTGAAATAAGACCTTGGTTCAAATTCACAAGGAAGTTTTTTTAATTGCTTTTGTCATATCTAGAATTGTATGGGATTATATTACAACTGCTATTTCAATCTGTATGATTTTTATGCAATACACTCAGTTGGATTGATTGCAAACAATGTTCAATTTAACAAATTAATGCGTGCATCAAATCCGTCATGATTTTAGTACAAATGGTAGTAATGAATTGTATGAATTATAGGTTCTCTGTGTGGCTGGCTTTGTTTCCCACCCGACATAATTCTATTTTACACGTACGAGACATTCCGATATTATCCCAATTCCTCTGTGAATGACGCGCTGAACTGAA
This sequence comes from Oncorhynchus kisutch, assembly GCF_002021735.2. Taxonomy (NCBI): domain Eukaryota; kingdom Metazoa; phylum Chordata; class Actinopteri; order Salmoniformes; family Salmonidae; genus Oncorhynchus; species Oncorhynchus kisutch. The sequence goes on from NC_034184.2 coordinate 6,032,160, forward strand.
ATTGTAGACGTCGTCGTACATATTTGAAAAAACGTCTTGAGTTTGAGTAAATAGCTAGCTATGACAGAACATAATCAATGTGAATAACTAAATAGATTTTGTTGTTTTCGAAAACACATGCTAGCTAACCCTTCGAGCTAAAGTTAGCTATTTAGACTAGCCGGAGTATAAACGATGCATGGGAAGTGTGTAAACTCAACTAGCTAATTCATTTGTTAGTTACCTACTTGTTACTCACAAATCAGTGTGATAAAAGTGTTTAAACAACACAACATGTGAAATCATATGGCAATAACAGACAACAGTACACGTCCTATCGCAGGGCTTCTATTTTTTTGAAAGATAGCTAACGGGAATTATATAATTGACTCAACTAACGTTATCAAAAACACATTTAGGTTTAACTTTCATAATGAATCAGAAAATCAATAGCTAGCTAGTTCTTTCTGGTTGTTCAGCAAAGTTAGCTGGCTAGCTAACTAATTAATATGGCTTTATAGTATACCCCTCAGGTCTGTAAACCTATTGCCAGGTTTGCTGGCTTCCTGACGTAGCTAATAGCAATAGCTAGCTTGCTGATTAGCTTGGCCTCATTGAAATGTTCATAGCTAATTTGCCTTGTATCGCCACAATGTTTAGGGTGGGGTGTTATGGGACTAAATAAAATATTGGTTCTGGTGTTATACTTTGTATTCCATGTTATAGAGAACACACAACATTTTATTTCATGAGGATAGGATTTACAATTGCTAAGATCTTATTTTCAAGTTACCAGAAAAGGTCAACAGTTGCAGACAGGTAAATGTTAATCCCTAGTCAATAATGGCACTAAATTACCTTTCTAGATTCTTAAATTCAACCATTTTTGTGCAATATTTCAAGGTAGGGTGGTCATATTATTGTTATGCAAAACGTAGTTGAAACAATTCATGAAATTATAATACAGGTTTTCTGCATTAAGTAAATGAGATATTTAATACGCACACCACACATCTCCACACACTCACACACAGCACCCCTACCAAAACACACACACAAACACACACAGCCTATCACAGACACACACTTCTCAGCATCCCCACACACTCACACAGCACCCTCACCAACACACACCACATCACACATAGACTAACAAGACACACACACAGCTTAACACAGACGCACAATAAAGCTAAATTCAAACGGCATCTACGGCATCATAGTGCATCAAGTCTATTTTTCTCGCATCTACACGGTGCTATGCTGGTAACATAAGCGAATCAATTGTGTGGGTCGTTTGTAGAAAAGTTATTATGATCTTCCCTATGCTAAGTAAACTAACGATGTAGTTTAAAATATATTGGTCTGTAAACTAAGGTTTATCAGTCAAATAGGCCCAGGTACAGTGGCTCCCGTGGGACATCGAAAGTCAAAAGGAACTCACAGCAAGAACTCTCAGGGGATACGTACAGTAGCAAACAAATACAACTGTTCATTAAGGATTTTCATGACAATGACGTTGGCATACGCTACACAGTGTATGTGAATTGACGCTCACTACTCTCGCACGCAACTATCATGCCATTGACGGGCGTCTCCATGTGATTTCATCTTAAGTCTGAAAAGTAACATAGAAAGCTACTAGTCTAATAACATACACTGAACAAAAATATAAATGTAAGTCAATTGAAATAAATTCATTAGGCCCTAATCTATGGATTTCACATGACTGGGAATACAGATATACATCTGTTGGTCACAGATACCTTTCAAAAAAGGTGGGCGCATGGATCAGAAAACCAGTCAGTATCTGGTGTGACCCCCATATGCTTTATGCAACGTGACACATCTCCTTCACATAGAGTTGATCAGGCTGTTGTCCCATTCCTCTTCAATGGCTGTGATGACTTGTTGGATATTAGCAGAACCTGAAACACGCTGTCGTACACGTTGATCCAGAGCATCCCAAACACTCAATGGGTGGCATGTCTGGTGAGTATGCAGGCCATGGAAGAACTGTGACATTTTCAGCTTCCAGGAATTGTGTACAGATGCTTGCGACATGGGGCCGTGCGTTATCATGCTGAAACGTAAAGTGATGGCGTTGGATGAATGAAACGACAATGTGCCTCAGGATCTTGTCATAGTCTCTGTACATTCAAATTGCCATCAATAAAATTGAATTGTGTTCGTTGTCCGTATCCTATGCCTGCCAATACCATAATCCTACCCCCACCATGGGTCACTCTGTTCACAACGTTGACATCAGCAAACCACTCACCCACATGACGCCATACATGCTGTCTGCCATCTGCCTGGTACAGTTGAAACTGAGATTCATCTGTGAAGAGCACACTTCTCCAGTGTGCCAGTGGCCATTCGAAGTTGAGCATTTGTCCATTGAAGTTGGTTGTGACGGCGAACTGAAGTTAGGTCATGACACTGGTGAGGACGATGAGTAGCTGTTTTCATAGTTCTGACAGAACATATTTTGGTCACAAAAATGAAAAACAATATACCACATTACTTCTTACTAGTAACACATTTGTTTTCTAAACATTGCAAAGCATTATAATCCATTTCTATGTGTTTTGTTGGTGTAATTTTGTCTGGTAAAAGGTCTGAGTGGCTGGTAGATTTTTTTGATCTACCTGCCATTGTGGCTGGTGGACCAAAAAGTACATTTTATGCCCTGTCCCAAGCACAAGGTACACCTGTGTAACGATCATGCTGTTTAATCAGGTTCTTGATATGCCACACCTGTCAGGTGGATAGATGATCTTGGCAAATGAGAAATGCTCATGAACAGGGATGTAAACAAATTTGTGCACATTTTACTTGAGATTTTTTTTTTTTTAAATGTGCTTATGAAACATTTCTGGGATCTTGTATTTCAGCTCATGAAACAAACATCTGACCAACACTACTTGTTGCGTTTATATTTTTGTTCAGTATATCTTACCTCCAGATAGGCCTACATGTGAGTTTGGTTACATTGTAATGTTATTTTTGGTGTTGATGAGTTAACCTAGTGATAAACTGCTGCAAATAATTAGCCTAGATGAGTTAACCTAGTGATAAACTGCTGCAAATAATTAGCCTAGGTGCTCAAAAAGATAGATGGGAAACATTTTCAATTCACTGGTATTGTCAAATGACTGCCTCGCCTGGTTCACCAACTACTTCTCAGATAGAGTTCAGTGTGTCAAATCGGAGGGCCTGTTGTCCGAACCTCTGGCAGTCTCTATGGGGGTGCCACAGGGTTCAATTCTCGGGCTGACTCTTTTCTCTGTATATATCAATGATGTCGCTCTTGCTACAGGTGATTCTCTGATCAACCTTTACGCAGAGGACACCATTCTGTATACATCTGGCCCTTCTTTGGACACTGTGCTAACAAACCTCCAAACGAGCATCAACGCCATACAACCCTCCTTCCGTGGCCTCCAACTGCTTTTAAATGCTAGTAAAACTAAGTGCATATTCTTCAACCAATCGCTGCCCGCACCCTCCCGCCCGACTAGCATCACTGCTCTGGACAGTTCTGACCTAGAATATGTGGACAACTACAAATACCTAGGTGTCTGGTTATACTGTGAACTCTCCTTCCAGACTCATATTAAGCATCTCCAATCCAAAATTAAATCTAGAATCATATTCCTTTTTCGCAACAAAGCCTCCTTCACTCACGCCGCCAAACATACCCTCGTAAAACTGACCATACTTTTGGAGAGGTTGGAAACCCAAATTGGTCTACACGGACAAGTTCTGGCCTGGTTTAGATCTTATCTGTCGGAAAGATATCAGTTTGTCTCTGTGAATGGTTTGTCCTCTGACAAATCAACTGTAAATTTCGGTGTTCCTCAAGGTTTACCTCTTGGGGATGTCATTCGAAAACATAATGTTAACTTTCACTGCTCTGCGGATGACACACAGCTGCACATTTCAATGAAACATGGTGAATCCCCAAAATTGCCCTCGGGAGAAGTCTGTGTTTCAGACATAAGGAAGTGGATGGCTGCAAACGTTCTACTTTTAAATTCGGACAAAACAGAGATGCTTGTTCTAGGTCCCAAGAAACAAAGAGATCTTCTGTTGAATCTGACAATTAATCTTAATGGTTGTACAGTCGTCTCAAATAAAAATGTGAAGGACCTTGGTGTTACTCTGGACCCTGATCTCTATTTTGACGAACATATAAAGACTGTTTCAAGGACAGCTTTTATCCATCTACGTAACATTGAAAAAATCAGAAACTTTCTGTCCAAAAATGATCCCGAAAAATGTATCCATGCTTTTGTTACTTCTAGGTTAGACTACTGCAATGCTCTACTTTCCGGCTACCTGGATAAAGCAGTAAATAAACTTCAGTTAGTGCTAAATACGGCTGCTAGAATCCTGACTAGAACCAAAAAATAAGATCATATTACTCCAGTGCTAGCCTCCCTACACTGGCTTCCTGTTAAGGCAAGGGCTGATTTCAAGGTTTTACTGCTAACCTACAAAGCATTACATGGGCTTGCTCCTACCTATCTCTCTGATTTGTTCCTGCCGTACATACCTACACGTACGCTATGGTCACAAGACGCAGGCCTCCTAATTGTCCCTAGAATTTCTAAGCAAACAGCTGGAGGCAGGGCTTTCTCATATAGAGCTCCATTTTTATGGAATGGTCTAGCTACCCACGTGAGAGACGCAGACTCACTCTCAACCTTTAAGTCTTTACTGAAGACTCATCTCTGCAGTGGGTCATATGATTGAGTGTAGTCTGGCCCAGGAGTGTGAAGGTGAACGGAAAGGCTCTGGAGCAACGAACCGCCCTTGCTGTCTATGCCTGGCCAGTTCCCCTTTTTCCACTGGGATTCTCTGCCTCTAACCCTATTACAGGGGCTGAGTCACTGGCTGAGTCACTGGCGTCACTTGAGTGGGTTGAGTCACTGATGTGATCTTCCTGTCTGGGTTGGCGCCCCCCTTGGGTTGTGCCGTGGCGGAGATCTTTGTGGGCTATACTCGGCCTTGTCTCAGGATGGTAAGTTGGTGGTTGAAGATATCCCTCTAGTGGTGTGGGGGATGTGCTTTGGCAAAGTGGGTGGGGTTATATCCTTCCTGTTTGTCCTTGTCCGGGGGTACCATTGGATGGGGCCACAGTGTCTCCTGACCCCTCCTGTCTCAGCTTCCAGCGTTTATGCTGCAGTTGTTTATGTGTCGGGGGGCTAGAGTCAGTTTGTTATATCTGGAGTACTTCTCCTGTCTTATCCGGTGTCCTGTGTGAATTTATGTATGCTCTCTCTAATTCTCTCTTTCTTTCTCTCTCTCAGAGGACCTGAGCCCTAGGACCATGCCTCAGGACTACCTGGCATGAGGACTCCTTGCTGTCCCCAGTCCACCTGGCCGTGCTGCTTCTCCAGTTTCAACTGTTCTGCCTGCGGCTATGGAATCCTGACCTGTTCACCGGACATGCTACCTGTCCCAGACATGCTGTTTTCAACTCTCCAGAGACAGCAGGAGTGGTAGAGATACTCTTAATGATCGGCTATGAAAAGCCAACTGACATTTACTCCTGAGGTGCTGACTTGCTGCACCCTCGACAACTACTGTAATTATTATTATTTGACCATGCTGGTCATTTATGAACATTTTAAAATCTTGGCCATGTTCTGTTATAATCTCCACCCGGCACAGCCAGAAGAGGACTGGCCACCCCTCATAGCCTGGTTCCTCGCTTGGTTTCTTCCTAGGTTTTGGCCTTTCTAGGAAGTTTTCACTAGCCACCGTGCTTCTACACCTGCATTGCTTGCCGTTTGGGGTTTTAGGCTGGGTTTCTGTACAGCACTTTGAGATATCAGCTGATGTACCGATCCTTGACTTCGGCAATTTCATTTACAAAATAGCCCCCAACACTCTACTCAGAAAACTGGATGTAGTCAATCACAGTGCCATCTGTTTTATCACCAAATCACCAAATCCCCATATACTACCCACCACTATGAGCTGTATGCTCTCATTGGCTGGCCCTCACTACATATCCATCACCAAACCCACTGGCTCCAGGTCATCTGTAAGTCTTTGCTAGGTAAAGCCCCGCCTTATCTCAGCTCACTGGTCACCATAGCAACAGCCACCCGTAGCATGCACTCCAGCAGGTATATTTCTCTGGTCATCCTCAAAGCCAACACTTCCTTTGGCCGCCTTAACTTAACTAACTCTGTTGCCATTGACTGTAACCAATTGCAAAAATATCTGAAGCTGGAGTCTTATATCTTCCTCTCTAACTTTAAATAAAGGTCAAAAAAATTGCTATGTTTCTATCGATTGTAAGGATGTAGCTACTGAATAGCTACTGAATTCTTGTCGTTTTTGCTTGAAAGATAATTCTGAATCAATCAGTAGGGTATTTTCTTCAGATGTTCTTTTTTTATATCATCATACAGTCCTTCTCTCACCCTGGGATTTATGGTATTACCGGTTTAGTACCCAAATGGGGGCAATAAAATGCTAAATTAATAGCGAATGTCCATGGAAGCTGCAAGTTAAATATGCTAACGAAAATAAATGAATCGCAAAGACAGTCAATCCAGGTCATAAAGTTTTACATACACTATCATTCAAAAGTTTGGGGTCCTTGTTTTTGAAAGAAAAGCCATTTTTTTGTCCATTAAAAAAACATTAAATTGATCAGAAATACAGTGTAGACATTGTTAATATTGTAAATGACTATTGTAGCTGGAAACGGCTGATTTCTTGTGGAATATCTACATAGGTGTATAGAGGCCCATTATCAGCAACCATCACTCCTGTGTTCCAATGGCATGTTGTGTTAGCTAATCCAAGTTTATAATTTTAAAAGGCTAATTGATCATTAGAAAACCCTTTTGCAATTATGTTAGCACAGCTGAAAACTGTTGTCCTGATTAAAGAAGCAATAAAACTGGCCTTCTATAGACGAGTTGAGTATCTGGAGCATCTGCATTTGTGAATTCGATTGCAGGCTCAAAATGGCCAGAAACAAAGACCTTTCTTCTGAAACTCGTCAGTCTATTCTTGTTCTGAGAGAAATTGTCAAGAAACTGAAGAATGTCATTTTTGGTGAGTTTGGACATTTACAAGCGAAATTGAACAAGAGACATTGTGCAAATGAAGAAAGTTTTGACACATGCAGTACTGGCTCTCTAACAACATGTCTACAGACTGTGTCTGTGTGTAGTCTGGAGTTGCTAGGGCAACGGGCCTGACTGCTTGGAGAAGAAGGGGGAGGAGAAGACCATGGAGAACTGAGAGGAGAAAAACGCAAGGTAATCAAGATAGCAGTGGCAGCTGTACAAATAACTAATCGAAAGGGCTTTGACTTCTCAAACATGGCAGAAAGCTAACACAATATGATGCCCTGTCACCGTATTAATTTAGCCACTTAAAACGCATAAGTAATATCTTGCTGCGTTTTGTAAACACAGATCTAAAATTCTTGTTATTGTAATTTCTGCTCGGCATCAGACTAATTTTGCACTTCTAAACATGATAATTCATGAACAGGCATCCTATCAGCAGACATCGCTCTGTATGATGTGTAGATGGCCTACAGGGAGGAGGTGAGGGCCCTCGGAGTGTGGTGTCAGGAAAATAACCTCACATTCAACGTCAACAAAACAAAGGAGATGATTGTGGAAACAGCAGAGGGAGCATCCCCCTATCCACATCGACGGGACAGTAGTGGAGAGGGTAGTAAGTTTTAAGTTCCTTGGCGTACACATCACGGACAAACTGAATTGGTCCACCCACACAGACAGCATTGTGAAGAAGGCGCAGCAGCGCCTCTTCAACCTCAGGAGGCTGAAGAAATTCGGCTTGTCACCAAAAGCACTCACAAACTTCTACAGATGCACAATCACCGCCTGGTACGGCAACTGCTCCGCCCACAACCGTAAGGCTCTCCAAAGGGTAGTGAGGTCTGCACAACGCATCACCGGGGGCAAATTACCTGCCCTCCAGGACACCTACACCACCCGATGTCACAGGAAGGCCATAAAGATCATCAAGGACAACAACCACCCGAGCCACTGCCTGTTCACCCCGCTATCATCCAGAAGGCGAGGTCAGTACAGGTGCATCAAAGCAGGGACCGAGAGACTGAAAAACAGCTTCTATCTCAAGGCCACCAGACTGTTAAACAGCCACCACTAACATTGAGTGGCTGCTGCTGACTCAACTCCAGCCACTTTAATAATGGAAATTGATGTAAAAATGTATCACTAGCCACTTTAAACAATGCCACTTAATATACTCAACTCTATACCATCTATTGCATCTTGCCTATGCCGTTCTGTACCATCACTCATTCATATATCTTTATGTACATATTCTTTATCCCTTTACACTTGTGTGTATAATAAGGTAGTAGTTGTGGAATTGTTAGGTTAGATTACTCATTGGTTATTACTGCATTGTCGGAACTAGAAGCACAAGCATTTCGCTACACTCGCATTAACATATATATATATTTATGCAAGATTAACTTTAAGCAAAACATCAGGAAATGTAACTGGCTAAATACTTTCTATGATAGGGCTAAACATTACAAATATGATGGCCATGCATCGTTTCTGCATTGTAAGCCACATTTACTTGTGTGGCTGCCAGCCAAAATACTATTACACTTCTGTTGTCATTTGATAAAAATGAAGCTATTTTATTTCAAATATGCTGCACTAATGTATTTTCTGTGAAGGAAAACTATAGTTGCATGTCCCTGATCACTCTATTGAAGAAAAACAACAACTTCATTTTCAATATAAAACACAACCCCTGTCAATACACACCTGGGCTCACCTGCTCCTGCTTTCTCCTGTTGTGCTATTTTCAAACAAACACGTGAGTGGCTCAACGATTCTGGGGAACTAAGTCATCTTCACAATGTGAAATAATGTAACAGGTCAAATTAAGAATGTGATCAGCATTATCACCAAACGTATTGCACAAATTGACTGCAGGCATTCATTTAAAACGATAGACGCTAGAATGTAAGATGGACATAGATTTTGAGACATGACATGTTTTCATATTTTAGTATGCGCTTTCATATTAATTTGAATTTCCTGTTCTTTTTCGAAGATTTCTCACAAAAACAAGCACCTCTGTAAAATGTCAAAGCCTTTTATATTTAATTCAGCTCGTGTCATGCTAATTCTGCAACCCACGAAAACAACTTTTAAGACGGCGGCCATAAAATGTCAAATCCTCGAGTTGTTACGAGAAACCTGCACCGCTATGTCAACAAAGCTCAGTAATTATTATTATTGGATGTACTGTATTAGGTTATGAAACAGGCTTGGGCGGAATACCGTATACCAGGGTATTTGGAAATAGCCAAGGGATGGTTTTTCAATACCATACATTTTTTAATTTTCTGCGGATTCCAGAAGAAAGATTACGAGTTCACCGGGAAAGTGAGCCTGTCAGGTAGCCAGTTGATTATTATTGGAGTCAGTTGTGTTAGCTGGGGGAAAAGTGTGACAACAATCAGGCCCCTGAGGACTGGAGTTGCCCATCTCTGATCTACCCATTTAACATATGCGTTTTTGATTGGACAACCTATACACCCTTGGACACCCTATACACCCTTGGACACCCTATACACCCTTGGACACCCTATACACCCTTGGACACCCTTTCCTTGCTTTCCTTATTATGTCGTAGTTAATATCACACTTCAAAAGGCTGGTCAGTGTGTGGCTCTCAGGGTTTGTTGATCACCTGAGGCATGAGAATATAGTACATGGGGATGTGTGAAGCTCACTCCTCAGCCTGAAGTGTCTCCACTTGCGCAGCTGAATAGCTAGCTTTTCACTTTGTGCGACTGCTATGACGCTTCAGGAGGGCGGTCACATGTTCTAGCAAGGCAGAGGTCCTGGGTGTGAGCCAAATTAGGAGGAAGTAGTACTCGCTAAGCAAGCATTGTGATGTCGCTAACAGATGGTGCCGTGACTCAGATCTACAGTTGCACTCAGTCGCTCTGGGGTTGCTGTGGAGTAAGTTTGAGGGGTGAATTTTTTATTTTCCCTTATCGCCATCATCTTGTGGTTACAACTGACAGTGAGGTTTGAGAATGATAATTGTAAAATGTTCTGTACATTGCACCCCTATAAGAACTCATTATCAATGACTTCAACAGTTATCTAAACAGTTACTGTTTCTGAATACAGTTTCTATCAATCTGAGAGTGTGTTCCTTTAACTGATATTGATCAAATTAGGCCTAATGCCCAGAAAACTGTCTAGAGAGCGATATGACCACAGACCTGGGTGGAATATGTCAATACTCGAGGTTCACATGATTTATCTTGCCTGGCATGAGTTTTCACTTTTGGGATTATTTGATTGAGTTTATTTGCAGCAGGTATCCTAACTGTTAAAAGCATTGGGCTTATAACCAAAAAGTTTCTGGTTCGAATCCCTTAGCCGGCCGGCTAAGTGAAAAGCAAGGTCCTTGAGCAAGGTCCTTGTTATTCGCTCTGGATAACAGCGTCTGCTAAATGACAAATTTAAATGAAAAAATATACAGACAGGACATACATTAAAAAGTAAATGACTTATTTCCATTGCAGACATCTTGGTTCAATACATGATATAATTACCTATACAGACATAAACAGACACGCTACTGAGCTGCTATGAGCATTCAGTCATAAACCAGATTTTGACATTCTTTAAAAAAGAATTCCTTGTTATTGCTTTGAGTTGTTGTGGTTTTGTTCCACTGCACTGTGCTGATATACAGAAAGGTGTTTGAAACAATCAATGTTAGAGTCTCTGGCATGTGCATTGAACTGATGAACATCTCTAATAAAATAATTGGCTAGGTAGTTACCTGTGGGCTTAGTCAGTAATTATGTTGAATTTCCTCCAACTATAGCCAGCATAGTTGATTAAAATGCACAGAGTCATTGTTTCTATTGTGTCTGAGAAGCTTAATCAAGCAAAAATACTTAAAATGTCTGAAATACATATTTGACCCAGGTCAGCATGACTGGTTTCAGTAAAGGTTATGATTTAATTGCACAAAGGTGCAGCATACGAGGTGCTTTTCAACCTATCCAGTGTTTCTCTGTCAACCAGTGAGATTATTATTGTGGGAGCGATAATAATCTGCATTATTATTATTCTGGGGTGATAGCTTCATTCGCTGAAGATGTGGGACTGAACATTCTCTCTTTTTACTCACAGTTTGAAGGGAACATGTGGAGGGCCAGAGTCATGCAGTTCTAGTTACATACAGGAAGTCAGTGGTTTAGCTTCAGTATTCCTGTTAGTTTCTTCATGTAGAAAGTTATTGCCGTCTATTCTTGGCCATTTCATCTATTGTCTATTAAACTGTAATGGTTATGTTGGTTCTGGTTGAAAATATTCACCTCATTATCTTGTCCACCCACACACTACATCTGACCATTCAAACGCCCACACAGAACCATTACTTTGCCATGTGTTGCCCTACTGTTGCCCTACTGAAAAAATGGCTGGTTGGTTTCATTAGCATTTCTTTGCCAAGGAAATGGAGGTACATGGCAACGGGTACCTTGTTATTCAAGCTAACCTTGTCAGAGGAAAGTATGATTTTAAAAAGTAATTCAACAATCTAAGAGGTGTAAAAGTGTAATGCCTCCCCTCAGATATGTTTTTTGGGGAAAGTTGTGCAAATCAATATTTCATTTTCGCATTGGTTAATTAAAATTAGGTTGCCGTTACAGGGTTTAAGATGAGGGCCAGACTGTCAATGGGATGCTGGTCATGCTGGAGTCCGCTTGGTCTCTCTCATGTTTTGTCCAAACATCCCCAGGCGAGCGGAAGAGAGGACATTGATGATTCAACATTGAATGGAGAGAGAGGGAGAGATTACGTCTTGGTGCCCCCACTGCTGGGGAAGTCTCCTGTGAAGTGTATGAGTGCCAATTGGCAGGAGCATCACCGAGCTGGGGTAAGTCCTCACCAGCTGTCCCCGCCAGCTGCCCCTACAGTTTGAATCATGGATGTGGCGATGCTATTTCTGCTGTGTCAGGGCTGAACACATTAGGATGCTGCAGCATTTTCTGTCCAACTGGGCTCTCTGAGGCCAGATTACGTTATTGTTAATGTTTTCCATTTTCCCAAGCTTGGAAATATGTACGCAATAAAGCCAAGTAAATAGTGGGAGCAAGATCATGAGGTTTCACTACAAAGTATTATCCATGGTAATTATGTTGCCTGTAATATCTAGGTCTCTAAAGTATATACACTACCGTTCAAAAGTTTGGGGCCTCTTAGAAATGTCCTTGTTTTCCATGAAAATGAGTTGCAAAATGAATAGGAAATATAGTCAAGATCTTGACAAGGTTATAAATAATGATTTTTCATTTAAATAATAATTGTGTCCTTCAAAATGTGCTTTTGTCAAAGAATCCTCCATTTGCAGCCATTTGTAATCTGGTAATCTGAAGAGATTTCACCCCATGCTTCCTGAAGCACTTCCCACAAGTTGGATTGGCTTGATGGGCACTTCTTACGTACCATACGGTCAAGCTGCTCCCACAACATCTCAATAGGGTTGAGATCCGGTGACTGTGCTGGCCTCTCCATTATAGACAGAATACCAGGTGACTGCTTCTTCCCTAAATAGCTCTTGCAAAGTTTGGAGCTCTGCTTTGTGTCATTGTCCTGTTGTAGGAGGAAATTGGCTCCAATTAAGTGCAGTCCACAGGGTATGGCATGGCGTTGCAAAATGGAGTGATATCCTTCCTTCTTCAATATCCCTTTTACCCTGTACAAATCTCCCACTTACCACCACCAAAGCACCCCCAGACCATCACATTGCCTCCACCATGCTTGACAGATGGCGTCAAGCACTCCTCCAGCATATTTTCATATTTTTCTGCGTCTCACGAATGTTCTTCTTTGTGATCCGAACACCTTAAACTTAGATTCGTCTGTCCATAATACTATTTTTTCCCAATTTCCTCTGTCCAGTGTCTGTGTTCTTTTTCCCATCTTAATCTTTTCTTTTTTTGGGCCAGTCTGAGATATGGCTTTTTCTTTGCAACTCTGCCTAGAAGGCCAGCATCCCGGAGCATCCCGGAGCATCCTCATCTCTTCACTGTTGACGTTGAGACTGGTGTTTTGTGGGTACTATTTAATGAAGCTGCCAGTTGATGACTTGTGAGGCATTTGTTTCTCAAACTAAACACTCTAATGTACTTGTCCTCTCGCTCAGTTGTGCACCGGGGCCTCCCACTCCTCTTTCTATTCTGGTTAGGGCCAGTTTGCGCTGTTCTGTGAAGAGAGTAGTTCACAGTGTTGTACGAGATCTTCAGATTCTTGTCAATTTCTCACGTGGAATAGCTTTCATTTCTCAAAACAAGAATAGACTGACAAGTTTCAGAAGAAAGCTCTTTGTTTCTGGCCATTTTGAGCCTGTAATCGAACCCACAAATATATACAGAAGCATAAGGTCTCTAAGCATAAGGGGGTTAAGGTCTCTATTAAATCTGTATAACTGAATCAAATCAAATGTATTTGTAAAGCCCTTTTTACATCAGCAGATGTCACAAACTGCTTATACAGAAACCCAGCCTAAAACCCCAAACAGCAAGCAATATGCAGACGTAGAAGCACGGTGGCTAGGAAAAACTGGCTCTGAGGGGTGGCCGGGGGGAAATTATAAGAGTAAATGGCCATTAAGGCTAGATCGTTCTTCAAGATGTTTAAATGTTCATAGGTGACCAGCAGGGTCAAATAATAATCACAGTGGCTGTAGAGGGTGCAACAGGTCAGCACCTCAGGAGTAAATGTCAGTTGGCTTTTCATAGCCGAGCATTTAGAGGTTGAGACAACAGGTGAGGCCGAGACAACAGATGAGGTAGAGAGAGAGAGAAGAGAGAAGAGAAGAGAAGAGAAGAGAAGAGAAGAGAAGAGAAGAGAAGAGAAGAGAAGAGAAGAGAAGAGAAGAGAAGAGAAGAGAAGAGAAGAGAAGAGAAGAGAGAGAGATTTGTGTTACAGCCTGATCTTAAAATGGATTAAATTGAGATTTTGTGTCACTGGCCAAACACAATACCTAAATAATCTCAAAGTGGAATTATGTTTTTAGACATTTTTACAAATTAATAAAAAATGAAAAGCTGAATTATCTTGAGTCAATAAGTATTCAACCCTAAGCAAGCCTAAATAATTCAGGAGTAAAAATGTGCTTAATGAGTTGCATGGGCTCACTCTGTGTGTAATAATAGTGTTTAACATGATTTTAACGACTACCTCATCTCTGTACCCCACACATACAATTACAGTATATGTAAGGTCCCTCAGTTGAGCTGAGCATTTGAAGCACAGAACTTCAAGCACAGAACTTCAAGATTTTTAAAAAGAATAATGTGCAAATAATGTACAATCCAGGAGTGTAAAGCTCAGAGATTTACCCAGGAAGACTCACAGCTATAATTCCTATATTGACACGTGGGGTTGAATACTTATGTACTCAAGGTATATTAGCATTTTTTTTCATAAATTCTTTACAAATGTAAATTTTTATTCCACTTTGACATTACAGAGTATTTTGTGTAGATCGTTGACAAGTAATGACAATTTAAAAAAAAATTATCCAACCTTGTAACACAACAAAATGTGGAAAAAGTCAAGGGGTGTGAATACTTTCTGAAAGCACTGTATGCAGTCTCTGTCAACATAGCAACATTGCCTTTAGATTTCAATTGGGCTGTAGCGCTGAATTTCTGCGATACAGATTGAAGCCTTAGGTCGAGGTCAGAATGGAGCTGGCCAGCTTGTACGCCTAAAAAACGTACATTAATTACCCCTGGTTGAATGGGGAAGGAACAGGGTTTTGGGATAAACCCTAAAAATAAGGTCTAAGTTGAACACAGGTTTAAGAGATCTTATATGTTTTGTTCTATGAGATAATATCAGTCAGTTAACATGACCTTTATGAATTCTGAAGAATAAGATGAATAAGATGTTGAATAAGGTGTTGACCAAACCGGCCATGTTGCGTGCGCAAGCGCTGCAAAATAAATTTGCATATACATGTTATTCAATCATCTCATCCTAACTACTCGCGCGCGTCAATGGGCATCTGTGTAGCCGGGCGCTAAAATATGAACTTGGTTCTATTTTAGATGCTTAAAGTGCTGCATGTCCCGCCTCTCCAGTCTCCTCATTGGTTTTTAGGAGCATTATACCCACGTGGGTGATTGAAAGATGAGCGAGGTCCACACTCCAGTCCAGTTGGTGGCAGTAATGAACCATAAAGTTTGTTGCCAACCGCCATATAAAATTCACAGAAGAAGAAGAAGAAGAAGAAGAGATTAATCAAAGAAAACTAGCTTTCCCCTTTTTTATCTGTGGATGAATTGTTGGAGTAGAGAGCACACCCAATGTTAATCTTCCAGGACAAAAATTAGCAACAGCAAGCTACAGTTTCAACCTGTTGGTTCACAGTTGGTTTTGGTGGGGATAGACGAAATGAACATGTGCACGATGGTGCACGCAGACGCACGTGCAGAGCCAGTTTGATCAGCATATAACTAGTTCCTTTCCACTTCCTTGCAACACAAGAAGCACAGCCCTTTCACATTGTATCTCTCTCTGTTTGTTCAACATCTTATTGTACAGCTCAGGGTTCAACACCATAGTGCCCTCAAAGCACAACATTAAGCTAAAGACCTTGGGACTAAACACCTCCCTCTGCAACTGGATGCTGGACTTCCTGACGGGCCACCCCCAGGTGGTAAGGGTAGGTAACAACACATCCACCACACTGATCCTCATCACAGGCGCCCCTCAGGGGTGCGTGCTCAGTCCCCTCCTGTACTCCATGTTCACTCATGACTGCACGGCCAGGCACGACTCCAACACCATCACTAAGTTTGCCGATGACACAACAGTGGTAGGCCTGATCACTGACAACGACGAGACAGCCTATAGGGAGGAGGTCAGAGACCTAGCCGTGTGGTGCCAGGACAACAAGCTCTCCCTCAACGTGATCAAAACAAAGGAGATGATTGTGGACTACAGGAAAAAAGAGGACAGTGCACGCCCCATTCTCATCAACGGGGCTGCAGTGGAGCAGCTTGAAAGCTTCAAGTTGCTTGGTGTCTGCATCACTAACAAACTAACATGGTCCAAGCACACCAAGCCAGCCGTGAAGAGGGCACAACAAAACCTATTCCCCCTCAGGAGACTGAAAAGATTTGACATGGGTCCTCACATACTCAAAAGGTTCTACAGGTGCACCATCGAGAGCGTCCTAACTGGTTGCATCACTACCTGGTATGGCAACTGTTCAGCCTCTAAGGCACATTTCCTCCCATCACGAATAATTTCATATTCAAACATTTAAATTGAACAACAATTCCATGTGAATCCGATAACTCTGATGTGTAGACTTTCCACTGTAGAGTTTATGTCATCTTATCATTGATGAGAATGTCTCAGATGACAACCGAACTGACATCATATTCATTAAGTACCACCGCATATGTTAAATTGGTCGGATTACCAGAATATTGTTCATTTCCCCCCACCTTCTGATGTTCCCAGAATGTCTATGCTAACCAAGGGTTTGCAAATGTAACATCAGTAGGGTAGAGAGAGGAAAAAGGGGGGAATAGGTATTTATGACTGTCATAAACCTAACCCCCAGGCCAATGTCACTTGGCTATATAGCTGATGCATGCTGGACTGGTCATTAATCACGGTACTCCATTCTGCTTGTTTATGTTTTATCTGTCGGCCCCAGCCACACTCAGGCTCTGTGTGTAGTTAATCCGACCCTCCCTGCCTAGTCAACGCCATTTTACCTGCTGTTGTTGTGCTAGCTGATTAGCTGTTGTTGTCTCACCTACTGTTTTAGCTAGCTCTCCCAATTCAACACCTGTGATTACTGTATGCCTCACTGTATGTCTCTCTCAAATGTCAATATGCCTTGTATACTGTTGTTCAGGTTAGTTATCATTGTTTTAGTTTACAATGGAGCCCCTAGTTCCACTCTTCATACCCCTGATACCCCCTTTGTACCACCTCCCACACATGCGGTGACCTCACCCATTACAACCAGCATGTCCAGAGATACCTCCGCTGTACCCGCACCCCACCATACCCCTGTCTGCGCATTATGCCCTGAATATATTCTGCCATGCCCAGGAGTCTGCTCCTTTTATTCTTTGTCCCCAACGCTCTAGGCGACCAGTTTTGATAGCCTTTAGCTGCACCCTCATACTACTCATCCTCTGTTCTGCGGGTGATGTGGAGGTAAACCCAGGCCCTGCATGTCCCCAGGCACCCTCATTTGTTGACTTCTGTGATCGAAAAAGCCTTGGTTTCATGCATGTCAACATCAGAAGCCTCCTCCCTAAGTTTGTTTTAGTCACTGCTTTAGCACACTCTGCTAACCTTGATGTCCTTGCTGTGTCTGAATCCTGGCTCAGGAAGGCCACCAAAAATTCGGAGATTTCCATACCCAACTATAACATTTTCCGTCGAGATAGAACTGCCAAAGGGGGAGGAGTTGCAGAGATAGCATACCCAAACAGTTCGAACTACTAATTTAAAAAATGACTCTCTCCAGAAATTAGTCTCTCATTGTTGCCGCCTGCTACCGACCCCCCTCAGCTCCCAGCTGTGCCCTGGACACCATTTGTGAATTGATCGCCCCCATCTAGCTTCAGAGTTTGTTCTGTTAGGTGACCTAAACTGGGATATGCTTAACACCCCGGCAGTCCTACAATCTAAGCTAGATGCCCTCAATCTCACACAAATCATCAAGGAACCCACCAAGTACAACCCTAAATTTGTAAACAAGGGCACCCTCATAGACGTCATCCTGACCAACTGGCCCTCCAATCCCCCCCCTGCCGTCTTCAACCAAGATCTCAGCGATCACTGCCTCATTGCCTGTGTCCGCTACGGAGCCGCAGTCAAATGACCACCCCTCATCACTGTCAAACGCTCCCTAAAACACTTCTGTGAGCAGGCCTTTCTAATCGACCTGGCCCGGGTATCCTGGAAGGACATTGACCTCATCCCGTCCGTTGAGGATGCCTGGTCATTCTTTAAAAGTAACTTCCTCACCATTTTAGATAAGCATGCTCCGTTCAAAAAATGCAGAACTAAGAACAGATATAGCCCTTGGTTCACTCCAGACCTGAGTGCCCTCGACCAGCACAAAAACATCCTGTAGCGGACTGCAATAGCATCGAATAGTCCCCGAGATATGCAACTGTTCAGGGAAGTCAGGAACCAATACACGCAGTCAGTCAGGAAAGCTAAGGCCAGCTTCTTCAGGCAGAAATTTGCATCCTGTAGCTCCAACTCCAAAAAGTTCTGGGACACTGTGAAGTCCATGGAGAACAAGGGCACCTCCTCCCAGCTGCCCACTGCACTGAGGCTAGGTAACACGGTCACCACCGATAAATCCATGATTATCGAAAACTTCAACTTCAACAAGCATTTCTCAACGGTTGGCCATGCCTTCCGCCTGGCTGCTCCAACCTCGGTCAACAGCTCCGCCCCCCCGCAGCTACTCGCCCAAGCCTCTCCAGGTTCTCCTTTACCTAAATCCAGATAGCAGATGTTCTGAAAGAGCTGCAAAACCTGGACCCGTACAAATCAGCTGGGCTTGACAATCTGGACCCTCTATTTCTGAAACTATCCGCCGCCATTGTCACAACCCCTATTACCAGCCTGTTCAACCTCTCTTTCATATCGTCTGAGATCCCCAAGGATTGGAAAGCTGCCACAGTCATCCCCCTCTTCAAAGGGGGAGACACCCTGGACCCAAACTGTTACAGACCTATATCCATCCTGCCCTGCCTATCTAAGGTCTTCGAAAGCCAAGTCAACAAACAGGTCACTGACCATCTCGAATCCCACTGTACCTTCTCCGCTGTGCAATCTGGTTTCCGAGCCGGTCACGGGTGCACCTCAGCCACGCTCAAGGTACTAAACGATATCATAACGGCCATCGATAAAAGACAGTACTGTGCAGCCGTCTTCATCGACCTTGCCAAGGCTTTCGACTCTGTCAATCACCATATTCTTATCGGCAGACTCAGTAGCCTCGGTTTTTCTGATGACTGCCTTGCCTGGTTCACCAACTACTTTGCAGACAGAGTTCAGTGTGTCAAATCGGAGGGCATGCTGTCCGGTCCTCTGGCAGTCTCTATGGGGGTGCCACAGGGTTCAATTCTCGGGCCGACTCTTTTCTCGGTATATATCAATGATGTTGCTCTTGCTGCGGGCGATTCCCTGATCCACCTCTACGCAGACGACACCATTCTATATACTTCTGGCCCGTCCTTGGACACTGTGCTATCTAACCTCCAAACGAGCTTCACTGCCATACAACACTCCTTCCGTGGCCTCCAACTGCTCTTAAATGGTAGTAAAACCAAATGCATGCTTTTCAACCGTTCGCTGCCACGCCTGACTAGTATCACCACCCTGGATGGTTCCGACCTTGAATATGTGGACATCTATAAGTACCTAGGTGTCTGGCTAGACTGTAAACTCTCTTTCCAGACTCATATCAAACATCTCCAATCAAAAATCAAATCTAGAGTCGGCTTTCTATTCCGCAACAAAGCCTCGTTTACTCACGCCGCCAAACATACCCTAGTAAAACTGACTTCTACCGATCCTCAACTTCGGCGACGTCATCTACAAAATAGCTTCCAACACTCTACTCAGCAAACTGGATGCAGTTTATCACAGTGCCATCCGTTTTGTCACTAAAGCACCTTATACCACCCACCACTGCGACCTGTATGCTCTAGTCGGTTGGCCCTCGCTACATATTCGTCGCCAGACCAACTGGTTCCAGGTCATCTACAAGTCCATGCTAGGTAAAGCTCCGCCTTATCTCAGTTCACTGGTCACGATGGCAACACCCACCCGTAGCACGCGCTCCAGCAGGTGTATCTCACTGATCATCCCTAAAGCCAACACCTAATTTGGCCGCCTTTCGTTCCAGTTCTCTGCTGCCTGTGACTGGAACGAATTGCAAAAATCGCTGAAGTTGGAGACTTTTATCTCCCTCACCAACTTCAAACATCTGCTATCTGAGCAGCTAACCGATCGCTGCAGCTGTACATAGTCTATCGGTAAATAGTCCACCCAATTTTACCTACCTCATTCCCATACTGTTTTTATTTATTGACTTTTCTGCTCTTTTGCACACCAATATCTCTACCTGTACATGACCATCTGATCATTTATCACTCCAGTGTTAATCTGCAAAATTGTAATTATTCGCCTACCTCCTCATGCCTTTTGCACACAATGTATATAGACTATCTTTTTTTTCTACTGTGTTATTGACTTGTTTATTGTTTACTCCATGTGTAACTATGTGTTGTCTGTTCACACTGCTATGCTTTATCTTGGCCAGGTCGCAGTTGCAAATGAGAACTTTTTCTCAACTAGCCTACCTGGTTAAATAAAGGTGAAATAAAAAATTAAAAAATTAAAAATGACACTAGTCATAGAATGTCCTCTCTGCTACCTTACAGCAAGCGGTACCGAAGCGCCAAGTCTAGGTCCACGAGGCTTCTAAACAGCTTCTACCCCCAAGCCATAAGACACCTGAACACCTAATCAAAGGGCTACCCGGACTATCTGCTCTCCCCCTCTTTTACACCGCTGCTACTCTCTGTTGTTATCTATGCATAGTCACTTTAACAACTCCACCTTCATGTACATATTACCTCAAATAACAGGTGCCCCCTGCACATTGACTCTGTACTGGTACCCTCCTGTATATAGTCTCGCTATTGTTATTTTACTGCTGCTCTTTAATTACATGTTACATTTACTTCTTATTCTTATCCTAATTTTATTAAACTGCATTGTCAGTTATGGTCTTGTAAGTAAGCATTTCACTGTAAAGCCAACACCTGTTGTATTCGCCAAATGTAACTAATACAATTTGATTTGATTCTCTAAACTCAATAGTAAGTATTGGAAACATACGAACAGATGAATCTCAGGTTCACAAAGAGGTATACGCTTCTTGTCTTCATCCATCTGGGGGAAAAACTGATTGAACCAAGATGGCATATTGAGGTAGGCAGAGTGCCAGAGGGAAAAAAAGTCCTACTGCCTGTGAAATCACATTTTCCAGGTGCATGACATCTACAAGACACACTGAGTTTTATAACAACAGCTCTAGGGCTGATTGAGCGAATGTAACATAATTTAGCAGGGCCTTGGCTAAAATACGTTTATTCCCTCACGTTATTTACAAAGGCACTAACATTACACACAGGCCGCCAACGCCATAAAGATAACTGGCAGGCTGATATGGCAGATGAGCTGTTTCAAAATGCTTTTATCAATTTATCCTTTAAAACCTCTTCAGGATTGGTGGGTCCCCTGCAGGACGGTTGAGCTAACGTAGGCTAATGCGATCAGCATGAGTTTATAAGTAAACAAGAAAATTTACCAGGACATAGACATATCTGATATTGGCAAAAAGCTTAAGCTTCTTGTTAATCTAACTGCACTGTACAATTTACAGTAGCTATTACAGTGAAATAATACCATGCTATTGTTTGAAAAGAGTGCACAGTTTTGAATGTGAAAAGTTATTAATAAACTAATTAGGAACATTTGGGCAGTCTTGATACAACACTTTGAACAGAAATACAATGGTTCAATGTATCAGTCTAAAACTTTGCACACACACTGCTGCCATCTAGTGGCCAAAATCTAAATTGCACCTGGGCTGGAATAATACATTATGGCCTTTCTCTTGCATTTCAAAGATGATGGTACCAAAAAAATGCCCCCCCCAAAAAAAATCTAATGTGTTATATTCTCCCACATTCCTTTCACATTTCCACAAACTTCAAAGTGTTTCCTTTCAAATGGTACCAAGAAAATGCATATCCTACTTCAGGGCCTGAGTTACAGGCAGTTAGATTTGGGTATGTCATTTTATGCGAAAATTGAAAAAAAGTGTCTGATCCCTTTAATGTACTTTAGTAGCAGTCTGTGACCTATTAAAGTGTCATGCAGTCTGTGAGGAGCACAGAGAGGACTTGCGGTTCCTTTAGCAAGCTTTGAACATAGCATTTATCCGCTACAATACAATAACTTTCAAACTTGTATAGTGGTATTTAGTAGGGGGAATAATTGATTTCTCTTGTAAATTAATTTGCAACCTGTTCAGGGCAGTATATCACCATACCATAGATTTAGCTAATCTAGTCGGAAATTACTACCAAGACCATCTATTTATATTCACGCTGGATTTGTTCCGACTTTGAAATTAGCCTTTCATGTTTGTATTTGATTAATTTCTGCATTGGAACTGTCAAATCGGTGAGCAGCTACTCTTTTGATCATTGTCATGAAGCCACATCCGTCTCACTCGCGTTAGAAGTTCAGAAAGAGAAAGTGTAGGCTATATAGAAATAATGACTCACATTGAAAATCATTAAACAAAATACTGAGGATTTTTATCAACCTAATCGAGGTGTAGATTACATCTCACATTCCAGTGTTTGTACTTGTAAACAAGGCTGCATGGGATTTCTCTTAACGCGACTCCGTGTAGCCAATGGCAATGCCCAGGTATAATGCCAGGGACCGCTTGTGGATTTTACAGCTCTAATGCAAGTTCCACCTCTTACATCATCCAAACATCATCTATGCGGATGTCGGCTAAAGCGTATCTAAAGTGGTTCCCTGCGTTGTTGGACATTAGACTGTCAAAGCGCCAGCAAATCACCTCGAAGTGATTTTAATTTGGGTATTCTGTTTCAAAGTATTCCCACGCATAATAGGCACGTGATCATATACAAATGTAATCATGGTTTTAAATGATGATTTATTAATATTACATCTGGTTGGGTTTCTTGCGCTCAATTTGCAGTCTACAAATTATTTCTAATTATGTTCTGCCCTCCTGAACATCCGCTCAAGAAAAAATCAGCCTGCACTGAATTTAGTTGATGATTCCTGGACTTGTGCGTCATGGCTCTCCTTAGCTGTGTACCATGTGAGTCGCGTCAGCCAGGCTAGTAAACAACAGGCAGATAGATGTTTTCTTAATATCCATGAAATATTCTATTACAGGCCTGGCGCCTCTGACGATAGAGGGTACGCTGTTTTGATCAAAACAGATTTGATAGGGGAGTTAGTAGAAAGAGTTACACTATTTCAAGGGAAGGTTGTACAATATGGACATCTTTTCCACGGGTTACAGCTTACTCATCAGTATGACATCCTCCCACATGGCAGGGCATTCTGCTGCTTATAGAGTTCAATAACCATCTGCTAAGTCTGCTATTGTAGACATGGAGGGCACAGTTTTTTTTTTACCTTAATTTAACTAGGCAAGTCAGTTAAGAACAAATTCTTATTTTCAACTAGGAACCATGGGTTAACTGCCTGTTCAGGGGCAGAACGACAGATTTGTACCTTGTCAGCTCGGGGATATGAACTGCAACCTTTCGGTTACTAGTCCAACACTCTAACCACTAGGCTACCCTGCCGCCCCGTTTTGAAATAGGGTCGTTCTACAAAAATAGTGCCTTTTCTGCCCCTTTGATATTCTAAGTAGAAATTCTGCACTAATGAGGCTGGTATGTTAAATTAAGTTCAATTTAATATAGACCACATGGACAATTCAATAAAATTGATTTTGCTATATGAATAAAGACTTGCTAAAGTGCCAAATTTCAGCATTTGACATGTCCCTCTCTGCACCCTCTGACTTTCAGGAAGATTTTAACCCACTTAACCACTCTGAATTCTCAATTGCCACTCCTTGTTGCACACAACAAGCTTCCATTCCCCCTTTCACAAGGGGAGTTATGGCTGGTTTAAGATCATTATCAAGCCTGTTACATTCAAGCCTGTTGCGTTCAAGCCTGTTAAGGTCAACCCTGTTAGGGTCAACTCTGTTAGGGTCAACCCATTTATGGTCAACCCTGTTACTTTATTTGGCATTTATAGGAACTTACAGTATATTTTTTATTTAACCCTTTGAGATGGGAAAACTCCATTTTTATTAAGTTGAACATATGCTCTTTATGACAGGATGTTAATTAGGTAAAATCGAATATTTTTTTTACCAAGTTACGCTCTTCAAAACGGCACTGAATTGGTGGAACGACGCGGGCAATAGAGGCAGTTTTGAATTGGGCGAGCTTGTTTTGCATAGCGTAACGTAACAGGCGTAAAATAAATGCCTGAAGCTAGATCTCTTAGAGCAGTGTTTCCCAAACCCAGTCCCGGGGACCCCAAGGGGTCACCTTTTGTTTTTTGCCCTAGCACTATACAGTTGATTCAAATGATTAAAGCTTGACAAATAGTTATTTGAATCAGCTGTGTAGTGCTAGGGCAAAAACAAAAATGTGCACCTCTTGGGGTCCCCAGGACCATGTTTGGGAAACCATGCCCTATATTCTGGTCTTGATGAGAAGAAAAAAAAAGTTGCGTCACAGGCTCTCTCTCCATTATTTCCATTCCTCCTGAAAACCGGAACATCTGGTTGTTGGGGACTGCGGGGGGGGGGGGGGGGGGGGGGATTAAAGCCTTGTTTATATCTGGTGCTAACATGCATCCTTTGTCCTGATATTGTCCTCATTCTGATTGTGCCCACATTGTATCTGTTGCACAAATGTGTCTCATTTCCCTCCATTGTGCCTGCATTGTAATCAGATATCAGGTCCCCCCGTAAGCAAATGATTTATTATTTATCATTTAATTATTAATCAATTATTATTTCTACTAAAATAATATTTAATTATTCATTTTAAGACATATATTGATGCCATAAGTCAATGGCGTCACAGGGCAAAGATTTTAGAAGACGGGATAATGATGATTTAAATGTTTTCACTGTCTAAAACCGTCTACACTTGTAAGATATCCAGACACATTAGATCCCTGACTACCTTAAGTTCTGATCAAAATGAGACTTAATCGTCTACACCTGTCTAAAAATGTGCGCACAATCAGAATGTTGTCAAGATCAGAACAAAGGATGTTAGAACCAGGTATAAACAGGGCTTTAGGGGCCAATCGGTGTACACTGACCATCGACGACAAGGCCAGCTATCAGTGTTGGTGGATACAAACCAACTTCTAATCATTGACGCCCCGGCTGTGCAAAATTAGCTCACCCACTCTGTTGTTGTTCATGTCTGTAAACAGGAAGTCGCCTGGCTGTGTACCGTATGATGAGGTTATATTGCTGAGCCTGGCAACCAGTGGAAAATGTGACATATGTACACTAATGTAAGTGCAAGCAATGTCTGTTTGACTGCTTCTCCCACAGTAACCTGAAACCAATAAACCCCATCAGAGTTTTATTGCTGTAACCCAATGGAAAGTGATACAAATTGACATACTCCATCTAACTTAGGATTCTTCTAGAAAAACGAGACATTTAAGTGAACTTTAAACCATCTGTTTCCATAAAATGTGGGTTTAGCAGTTGGCACAAAAGGCTGGCCAGTAACCCACTCCAGTAGATGTTCACATACAGTATTTTCCACAAACATATTAGCTACTCATAATTCCCTCACAGAGATATGCTGCTTCAAAATATTACGCAATTAATATTACTTGAGACTTTGTGGTCTTTGTTCAAAGGTCCTGCCTGTCACTTTGACCCTTCTACGATACTGAACGTTTTGCTTTTGGCATTTGCTGCTGCCTATATCCACAGAGGTGCTTTTCAACTGTGATCAATGGCCAAGAACCAGAGACAAAGACATGCCATTGGAACTGAGTGCACCACTCCTGCTTGGCTTTTTATTGACCCATTCAATGACTTCACAGTCGACTGCAAGGTGGATTAAGGCCCAGGCAGACAAATTACTTTCCACCGCACAGATGATTTTCAACACAAACACACTTCTACAATATTTGGATCCTGACCACTTTATATCGATTATGCACAATGGGACAGAAACAGTCCGACAAAAGGTAAATAATAATATAAAGTTGTGTTTTCATGGCTTGGTCTGTCAATACACAAAACTATACACAATGATGGTGAAACACAGTATATATATATATATATATACACACACTGCTCAAAAAAATAAAGGGAACACTAAAATAACACATCCTAGATCTGAATTAATGAAATATTCCTATTAAATACTTTTTTCTTTACATAGTTGAATGTGCTGACAACAAAATCACACAAAAATGATCAATGGAAATTAAATGTATCAACCCATGGAGGTCTGGATTTGGAGTCACACTCAAAATTAAAGTGGAAAACCACACTACAGGCTGATCCAACTTTGATGTAATGTCCTTAAAACAAGTCAAAATGAGGCTCAGTAGTGTGTGTGGCCTCCACGTGTCTGTATCACCTCCTTACAATGCCTGGGCATGCTCCTGATGAGGTGGCGGATGGTCTCCTGAGGGATCTCCTCCCAGACCTGGACTAAAGCATCCACCAACTCCTGGACAGTCTGTGGTGCAACGTGGCGTTGGTGGATGGAGCGAGACATGATGTCCCAGATGTGCTCAATTGGATTCAGGTCTGGGGAACGGGCAGGCCAGTCCATAGCATCAATGCCTTCCTCTTGCAGGAACTGCTGACACACTCCAGCCACATGAGGTCTAGCATTGTCTTGCATTAGGAGGAACCCAGGGCCAACCGTACCAGCATATGGTCTCACAAGGGGTCTGAGGATCTCATCTCGGTACCTAATGGCAGTCAGGCTACCTCTGGCGAGCACATGGGGGGCTGTGCGGCCCCGCAAAGAAATGCCTCCCCACACCATGACTGACCCACCGCCAAACCGGTCATGCTGGAGGATGTTGCAGGCAGCAGAACGTTCTCCACCGTGTCTCCAGACTCTGTCACATGTGCTCAGTGTGAACCTGCTATCATCTGTGAAGAGCACAGGGCGCCAGTGGCGAATTTGCCAATCTTGGTGTTCTCTGGCAAATGCCAAACATCCTGCACGGTGTTGGGCTGTAAGCACAACCCCCACCCGTGGACGTCGGGCCCTCATACCACCCTCATGGAGTCTGTTTCTGACCGTTTGAGCAGACACATGCACATTTGTGGCCTGCTGTTGGTCATTGTGCAGGGCTCTGGCAGTGCTACTCCTGCTCCTCCTTGCACAAAGGCGGAGGTAGCGGTCCTGCTCTGGGTTGTTGCCCTCCTACGGCCTCCTCCACGTCTCCTGATGTACTGGCCTGTCTCCTGGTAATGCCTCCATGCTCTGGACACTATGCTGACAGACACAGCAAACCTTCTTGCCACAGCTCGCATTGATGTGCCATCCTGGATGAGCTGCACTACCTGAGCCACTTGTGTGGGTTGTAGACTCCGTCTCATGTTACCACTAGAGTGAAAGCACCGCCAGCATTCAAAAGTGACCAAAACATCAGCCAGGAAGCATAGGAACTGAGAAGTGGTCTGTGGTCACCACCTGCAGAAGCACTCCTTTATTGGGGTGGCTTGCTAATTGCCTATCATTTCCACCTGTTGTCTATTCCATATGCACAACAGCATGTGAAATTTATTGTCAATCAGTGTTGCTTCCTAAGAGCAGTGTATATACACACACACACACACACACACACACACACACACACACACACACACACACACACACACACACACACACACACATACACATACACATATATATATACACACATACACATATATATACATACATATTTTTATACATAAATATATACAGTGCATTCCGAAAGTATTCAGACACCTTGACTTTTTCAACATTTGTTACCTTACAGCCTTATTCTAAAATGGATTAAATTACTTTTCATCAATCTACACACATTACCCCAGAATGACAAAGCAAAAACAGGTTATTAGAAGCTTTCGCAGGTAGCCTAGTAGTTAGAGCGCTGGGCCAATAACCAAAAGGTCACTGGTTCGAATACCCAAGTCAACAAGGTCTATCGATATGCCCTTGAACAAGGCACTTAACCCTAATTTGCTCCATGGGCACTGTACTACTATGACTGACCCTGTAAAACAACACATTTCACTGCATCTATTCAGTGTGTGAATCTTTTAATTTTTAGGCGGATCTGATTGAATAGAGCCCTAAGTCAACATATTACACCATTTAAGTGGCCATGGGGTCACTTTTAGTCTATGTAGCTAATACTGAAGGGTTATGGCATCTTCTTCCTGAGCATACACCGTTGATTTTTCGCATAAATGGTATCTATGTGATCAACAACGGAACAATAAAGCAATTTAGAGGAATATATAGACCTCGTATATGCATGATGGATATGGGAGTGGCAATACATCTACAGTACCAGTCAAAAGTTTGGACATACCTACTATTTTCCACATTGCAGAATAATAATGAAGAACTAACATCAAACATCAAAACTATGAAATAACACATATGGAATCATGTAGTAACCAAAAAAAAGTGTTAAACAAATCTAAATATTTGTTCTATTTTAGATTCTTCAAAGTAGCTACCCTTTGCCTTGATGACAGCTTTGCACTCTTGGCATTCTCTCAACCAGCTTCATGAGGTAGTCACCTGGAATGCATTTCAATTAACAGGTGTGTCTTGTTAAAAGTTAATTTGTGGAATTTCTTTCCTTCTTAATGCATTTTAGCCAATCAGTTGTGTTGTGACAAGGTAGGGGTGGTACACAGAAGATAGCCCTATTTGGTAAAAGACCAAGTCCATATTATGTCAAGAACAGCTCAAATAAGCAAAGAGAAACGACAGTCCATCATTACGTTAAGACATGAAGGTCAGTCAATACGGAAAATTTCAATAACTTTGAAAGTTTCTTTAAGTGCAGTCGCAAAAACCATCAAGCGCTATGATGAAACTGGCTCTCATGAGGACTGCCACAGGAAAGGAAGACACAGAGTTACCTCTGCTGCAGAGGATAAGTTCATTAGAGTTCCCAGCCTCAGAAATTGCAGCCCAAATAAATGCTTCAGAGTTCAAGTAACAGACATCTCAACATCAACTGTTCAGAGGAGACTGCGTGAATCAGGCCTTCATTGTTGAATTGCTGCATAGAAACCAGTACTAAAGGACACCAATAAGAAGAAGAGACTTGCGTGGGCCAAGAAACATGAGCAATGGACATTAGACCGATGGAAATCTGTCCTTTGTTCTAAATTTGAGATTTTTGGTTCCTTCAAGACTGTTGGAAAAGCATTCCTCATGAAGCTGGTTGAGAGAATGCCAAGAATGTGCAAAGCTGTCATCAAGGCAAAGGGTGGCTACTTTGAAGAATATAAAATCCAATATATTTTGATTTGTTTAACACTTTTTTGGTCACTACATGATTCCATGTGTTATTTCATAGTTTTGATGTCTTCACTATTATTCTACTATGTAGAAAATAGTAAAAATAAAGAAAAACCCTTTAATGAGCAGGTGTGTCCAATCTTTTGACTGGTACTGTATATACATGAATATTATGTACTGACATAATTCAAAGATACAGTACTCACATATGAACAGCACATAGCGCCATCAATACGAAACTCATCCTGTACATCACATCAATGTAAAAATCTATAGGGTAATTGGCAGTAAACTTGTGATCATGCAACTGATATACATTATGTACAAAAAATCCATAGAATGAGAAAAACATTAGCATGAATACTATGGTTCTCTTCCTATATTCTACAGCTGCCCTTAGCAGTCCGAAATGAATGTAAATTGATTGGTGCACCTCATCACAGAAATATCAAAGAAATGCTTCACATTTTATGACCAGGAAAAAAGCTCAATGGATTCATCTGGGACTGTAAAATACTAACATTTATCATATACTTTCAAACTACACAGACCATCCATTATTAATAGCTCAACCAATCTGAAGGGCAGACCAATTTGTTCTGAACTTGCCCTAAATTTGGAAAGAGGGAGTGGAAGAATAGCCTACATAGATCAATAGGGTCCACTCTGCTCTGTCCCTGTAAAATATATGCTCAATAATGGTAAGTGTTCTAGAAAACATGACAAATACAGTAATGATACATATTCCTTATTATCTAGGCAAAATTCATGTAGTCCCAGCCACTTTGAGATCAGCATCAACAATCACCCCTTAAAACAAGACCCAAACACCTTCATTTCCACCATCAAGACCACATGGCAGTAAAACTAACAATTTATTCTTAACACCTTGCCATGCACTTCCATGATTATTTTAAGTTAAGGACTATGTGTCTGATTTGGTTATATTTGTCATTGCACTGTTGAGAAAGCTTGCAAGTAAGCATTGCATTGCACAGTTTACATTGTATCCTGTGCATATCACAAATAAACATTGATTTGATTACTGTTACCTTTGGCTGGACTTGCCTAACCTACAACATTGTCATAGTTGCAAAACCATTTCCCTTCCAGTCCCATGGGGACTTGGTCAAGGCCTGTTAAGGTGCTTTAGGGAAGCCAAAAAGTATGTGGGTAATTAAATCAGTGCTGTGTTCCAAAGTGCAACAGTTTTGTCCTTCATGGATACT
Source organism: Oncorhynchus kisutch (assembly GCF_002021735.2). Classification (NCBI taxonomy): domain Eukaryota; kingdom Metazoa; phylum Chordata; class Actinopteri; order Salmoniformes; family Salmonidae; genus Oncorhynchus; species Oncorhynchus kisutch. Next base: position 6,062,643 of record NC_034184.2, read on the forward strand.
GGCCTCTCTCTCTCTCGGTCTGTCTCTTTTCACACAGCACTAAAGCCCAGTCTGGTCAGGTCTGTGTAAGCAGGTGTGGCCCAATGTTATCAACCTCTATTGATCTGTAGAGCTGGAGCCAGGTTGGCCCTGGGAGACGGTGTCCATGTGTCCGTGCCTAGGGGCATCCAGGCCCCAGGGAAAAGCCCAATGGTGAAGCCCGCAGCGGGGAGAGAGAGCCTTTAGGCAGTGCCGGCAGCCGACCAGCAACCCCACTGGAGAGAGAAATGCCTCAGGGCCGATGGAATCTGCCAAGGCACAGGGAAACAGACACTGTTGGATCAGAACTGAAGTCTGCACCTTATAGCACACTGTTACTAGGCCTAAATCAAACAGCAGTTTATTATCTTGTATCACTCATAATGAAGTTAATAGTTGTCATAATAATGTTCAAGTTGTCATTACCTGGTAAATTGTTTGCTCTCTTCATGAACTTCCATCTCTTTGCTTTTGAACTCATTCAGTTCTTTACGGATAGCAGCCTGGGGGAATATAAACATTCAGTTCTTTACAGATAGCAGCCTGGGGGAATATAAACATTCAGTTCTTTACGGATAGCAGCCTGGGGGAATATAAACATTCAGTTCTTTACGGATAGCAGCCTGAGGGAAGATAAACATTCAGTTCTTTATGGATAGCAGCCTGAGGGAATATAAACATTCAGTTCTTTACAGATAGCAGCCTGGGGGAATATAAACATTCAGTTCTTTACAGATAGCAGCCTGGGGGAATATAAACATTCAGTTCTTTACGGATAGCAGCCTGAGGGAAGATAAACATTCAGTTCTTTATGGATAGCAGCCCGAGGGAATATAAACATTCAGTTCTTTACAGATAGCAGCCTGAGGGAATATAAACATTCAGTTCTTTACAGATAGCAGCCTGAGGGAATATAAACATTCAGTTCTTTATGGATAGCAGCCTGAGGGATTCATAGATTAATTGTCAAATTTATGAATTAATTGTCAAACTATCAGACCATCAATAGCTTCAGACAGGCAACACATTTAATATAACTGAAGATTAAATGGTAGATAACTCATTATATGTGAATAATGTATTTACAGCATTGTTCAGGTAGCTGGAATACATGAGGAAGAAAATGCTAACAAAAAGTGTTTTAATTATGCCTTTTTATAGCCTCTCTTATTCCAAGTATTTAATGGCATTATGAATGTCATGTGTTTTAATCGCTTTAGCAATAACATTATACAGTAGGAGTCTGGAACCCACTTTATCAGCTGGAGTGAGCCTGGTCCAGGGTTTGTCTGCGCGACGGTCATAGTCCTTAGCATCTGTGCACTCCACGTACTCATTGAAGCGCAGAATCCGGCGAGCCACCAGCTCTGCTACTGTCGGCCTCACACTCAGCTATACAAACACAGTAGGAACAACTGCTTTTTCCATGACATACTGACCAGGTGAATCCAGGTGAAAGCTATGATCCCTTATTGATGTCACTTGTTAAATCCACTTCAGTGAGTGTGGCTGAAGGGGAGGAGACAGGTTAAGGAAGGACTAAGCCTTGAGACGATTGAGACATGGATTGTGTATGTGTGCCATTAAGAGGGTGAAAGACCAAGACAAAAGATTTAAGTGCCTTTGAATGGGATATGGTAGTAGGTGCCAGGTGCATCAGTATGTGTCAAGAACTGCAACGTTGCTTGGTGTGTATCAAGAATGGTCCACCACCCAAAGGACATACAGCCAACTTGACATACAGCCAACTTAACACAACTGTGGGAAGCATTGGAGTCAACATGGGCCAGCATCCCTGGGGAACGCTTTCGACACCTTGTAGAGTCCATGCCCTGACGAATTGAGGCTGTTTTGAGGGGGTGTTCCTAATGTTTGGCATACTCAGTGTAAGTAGCCAGTGATTGACAACTGTAAAGTGTGACTTCTAGACAAGACACCTGCGGCACGGGAGATGGATAGAGAGTTGTCGGAAGAGTTTAAGTCCTTCCACAATGCCATACAGGGGCATTGTGTTGAAACTACACTCCAGTTCTCTTCATTATATCTAAGGTCAAGCAGTGTTGGCCTAACCCTGGAAAATTCCCTCTTCCCCCAGCCACCACAGGGGCGAGCAATCTGAGGAATTTCAAGCAGCCTGATACTACACTGAGGCATGCTTCTCACACAGAGCTGGAATGCCCTACAGTATGCACTGTGGCATGCTTCTCACACAGAGCTGGAATGCCCTACAGTATGCACTGTGGCATCTGAGTCATGAGACCCCTCCTGTCTCAGCCTCCAGTATTTATGCTGCAGTAGTTTATGTGTCGGGGGGCTGGGGTCAGTTTGTTATATCTGGAGTACTTCTCCTGTCCTATTCGGTGTCCTGTGTGAATCTAAGTGTGCGTTCTCTAATTCTCTCCTTCTCTCTTTCTTTCTCTCTCTCGGAGGACCTGAGCCCTAGGACCATGCCCCAGGACTACCTGACATGATGACTCCTTGCTGTCCCCAGTCCACCTGGCCATGCTGCTGCTCCAGTTTCAACTTCCACCTGACTGTGCTGCTGCTCTAGTTTCAACTGTTCTGCCTTATTATTATTCGACCATGCTGGTCATTTATGAACATTTGAACATCTTGGCCATGTTCTGTTATAATCTCCACCCGGCACAGCCAGAAGAGGACTGGCCACCCCACATAGCCTGGTTCCTCTCTAGGTTTCTTCCTAGGTATTGGCCTTTCTAGGGAGTTTTTCCTAGCCACCGTGCTTCTACACCTGCATTGCTTGCTGTTTGGGGTTTTAGGCTGGGTTTCTGTACAGCACTTTGAGATATCAGCTGATGTACGAAGGGCTATATAAATAAATTTGATTTGATTTGATTTGATCTGAGTCATACAGTTGCTGCATTTTGGCCTGTCAAAAAACTCTAAATTGATGAGTTTGTTATTTTCTATTATACTTGTTTTAAACAATGGAATAAACACAATCATCTTCCTCCACCTTCAATGTGGGTTCTGAATGCGACACTGTGAATGTGAATGTGTGCACCCCCTCACATTGTATAACCCTAAATGAGTTTGACATTCGTTTGGTAATTCATAAATTCATAAATTGTTTGGTAATTCAGTCAATGAGATTGAATTTTTATTGGTAATTCAGAACTTAAGACATTATCTGGTAATTCAGTGAATATGAGTTTGAATGTGTTTGGTTCCAGTTAATTCAGTTCCGGCTATGTCCACCAGATGGATCTGTGTACCACAAATATCAACACAAGTCATCAGCTATAAACTCAATGAGATGCAGACATTCAGCAGGCTTACCTAAACATAGTATAAATGACAGTACCTTTCGGGAGAGTCTCCTTTTAATCTCTTGTATGGCTTCATGTTGATCAGCTTCATTTGTCTCTGCAGTGAAATTAAAAAGAAGTTGTAAGTAGGCTGGGGTGGTACTTTACTACCCAATATAGCGATTATTAATTAAGCAATGTGGTCTACAAATGGATGGAAAAGATAGATCTGGAAATGATACGGTGCTTATCTTTCCAATTGATGTTGGAGTGTGGCCTTATGGCTACATCTACAAAACAGATGTCCTGGAATATGGAATTATCTCAACAGAAGTCTGCTTTTGAGGTCTGAAAACATCTGACAAACTTTGATTTTAGAGTTGTATTTTGTTAACCATACATAATCAACCCGAGCCCAGCATAGACCATTGTTCTATTCTTCAACAGGTAGTTGTTGAGATTCTAACAGATGTGCATAGCGTCCCTGCGAGGCTGTGCATAGCGTCCCTGCGAGGCTGTGCATAGCGTCCCTGCGAGGCTGTGCATAGCGTTCCTGCGAGGCTGTGCATAGCATCCCTGCGAGGCTGTGCATAACGTCCCTGCGAGGCTGTGCATAGCGTCCCTGCGAGGCTGTGCATAGCGTCCCTGCGAGGCTGTGCATAGCGTCCCTGCGAGGCTGTGCATAGCGTCCCTGAGAGGCTGTGCATAGCGTCCCTGAGAGGCTGTGCATAGCGTCCCTGAGAGGCTGTGCATAGCGTCCCTGAGAGGCTGTGCATAGCGTCCCTGAGAGGCTGTATATAGCGTCCCTAAGAGGCTGTGCATAGCGTCCCTGAGAGGCTGTGCATAGCGTCCCTGCGAGGCTGTGCATAGCGTCCCTGCGAGGCTGTGCATAGCGTCCCTGCGAGGCTGTGCATAGCGTCCCTGCGAAGCTGTGCATAGCGTCTCTGAGAGGCTGTGCATAGCGTCCCTGAGAGGCTGTGCATAGCGTCCCTGAGAGGCTGTGCATAGCGTCCCTGAGAGGCTATGCGACCTTTGCCGTTAGCGTTTCTGCTGGAGGGCTACTCATCTGCTTTCAATAAGGCAACAGCCAGTTAACTGTTCTCTCTCTCTTAGACACATGTATTATGATTCCACCACAAAGATCTCATAAAAAATGCAGTAACACCCAAGCAAGATGACAACAACAAAATCGCCCCCTTTCACTGCTTCCTGTTTAATAGACAGGAAGTCTCCATGTGAACATTGACCGTATTACAGGAACATGTTTGTGCCTGTTCATCATATGGTATCAGGATTTTTCTGTGAAGTGTTCCGATGCACTTCAGATAAAGTTTGATTAGAACAAAGTTAGCTTCTAGCAGATATAGAGAATGATCAGGTAAACATACAGACGTAGGATCTTTATTTGAGCCAGTTTGCTACAGCAGGAAAATAATCCTACAGCAACAGAAAATGTGCATCATCATATGGATTACACTTAATAGACATTTTTCTAGGGGTTGATATAGTTTTCCTAAGGGAAAATCAATCAGAAATTTCAAAGTGGAAATTACAAACTTCAGAAGCTTTTTAAAACCTAATATGCACTAAGTTCTACTGCAACTGGGTGATCAAGTTAAGATTCTAGATATGTAAAGAACACATTCCTATTGACTTTTATCCTGCCATTCTCTGACCAACAATGTTTTAACACTATCTGGCACAATAAGAGCTCAAGATGTTTTCCTCTTAAATTGTTTTATTTTGACTGGTCATGATCAATCTGGGGCAATCTGTTTCCCCATACTGATTTTACTAACCAATAAACTGGGAAAGCAGATGGGCTATCAGTCGATAACTGGCCCTCCCTCCATATCAATGGACCACAGGAGGTATGTATGCGAGCAGCATACCACCCTGCATACCACTGCTGGCTTGTTTCTGAAGCTAAGCAGTGTTGGTACTGGTCAGTTCCTGGATGGGAGACCAGATGCTGCTGGAAGTGGTGTTGGAGGGCCAGTAGGAGGCTCTCTTTCCTCTGGTCTAATATATTTTTTTTATCCCAATGCCCCAGGGCAATGATTGGGGACACTGCCCTGTGTAGGTTGCTGTCTTTCGGATGGGACGTTCAACAGGTGTCCTGACTCTCTGAGGTCATTAAAGATCCCATGGCACTTATCATAAGAGTAGGGGTGTTAACCCTGGTGTCCTGGCTAAATTCCCAATCTGGCCCTCAAACCATCATGGTCACCTAATAATCCCCAGTTTACAATTGGCTCATACATCCCCCTCCCCTGTAACTATTCGCCAGGTCGTTGCTGCAAATAAGAATGTGTTCTCAGTCAACTTACCTGGTAAAATAAATAAACGTGGCACCTTAAGTGGGGAGAACTGGCTCGTGGTAATGGCTGGAGCGGTTTCAGTGTAATGGTATCAAACACATGGTTTAATGCCATTCCATTTGCTCCATTCCAGCCATTATGAGCAGCCTCTATGACAATGCACCAATAGACTTTGATACACAACTATCCAAGCCAGAAGAACAACTTCACCTTAGTCTTGGATTCTAGCCTGGCTAATTCATTCACATACAATGTATTCTAATGAAAACCTGTAAGGCTAATTCATTCACATACACCCTCTCCTTATGAAAACCTGTAAGGCTAATTCCTACACTACCGGTCAAAAGTTTTAGAACACCTACTCATTCAAGGGTTTTCTTTATTTTTTACTATTTTCTACATTGTAGAATAATAGTGAAGACATCAAAACTATGAAACAACACATATGGAATCATGTAGTAACCAAAAAAGTGTTAAACAAATCAAAACATATTTTATATTTGAGATTCTTCAAATAGCCACACTTTGCCTTGATGACAGCTTTGCACACTCTTGGCATTCTCTCAACCAGCTTGGGGCCAGTGTGGTCCTGTCTATCTGTGGTATGACTGGGGCCAGTGTGGTTCTGTCTGTCTATGGTCTGACTGGGGCCAGTGTGGTCCTGTCTGTACGTAGTCTGACTGGGGCCAGTGTTGTCCTGTCTGTCTGTGGTCTGCCTGGGGCCAGTGTGGTCCTGTCTGTCTGTGGTCTGACTGGGGCCAGTGTGGTCCTGTCTGTCTGTGGTCTGACTGGGGCCAGTGTGGTCCTGTCTGTCTGTGGTCTGACTGGGGCCAGTGTGGTCCTGTCTGTCTGTGGTCTGACTGGGGCCAGTGTGGTGCAGTCTGTGGTTCTGTCTGTCTGTGGTGCTGTCTGTCTGTGATCACTCACGTTTCAGAATGTTCCTCTGCTCCAGTTCCTCAGTACTGGGCCTCTGACTAAGTCGTCTGTGAGGGACAGAGAGGGAGAAGGAAGTGAGACAACACCACTGTGATTAGTTCCCCAAAAGCTTTGTAGCACTAGGATCATTTTAAGTCCCTTGGATGAAAGATGATTTTAGTGCTACCAAATATTCAGGAATCTCACACCAGAACAGTTATTTCATATTAGATATAATCTTGATGACAAACAAATACTGTAGGTTTTGGAGACTTGGCTCCATCACATCTCATTATTCTATCCACAACTTTAATAGCCCACCCAGGGTAATGTTATCAACCCCCCACTGATGAGTGGAAACTTAGAAGAAGCCTTGGGTTATACCCACAGCAAGTCATGCCGGGTCTTCTGGAGTGGTGGATCCCAAAGCTAGAGACACCTACTGCTGCTTCAGACAGTGGTGTGTGTCAGTGTTTCCTCTGGAAACATGTGTAGCAGTGGGGGGAAAAGGAGTGAGGGGAAAAGGTCGCGGAGGGGGGTTGAAGAGGGTGGGTCCCTCCTATCATTTTTATGTTGAAGGACTGAGGAGCTCAGTTCTGGTGACTTTTTAAAATTATGAATTTAAAAAAAATTATGCTGACACCATCTAAAATAGAATTTCCACCTCCAGAAATTAGCCCAATAACACATTAGTAAAATTATTTGAATATATTGGGCCATGTACAGTATATATCCTATGCATGGTCCATATTATCAGCTATGCTGTTAGCAATAAACATTATCACCTTTATCCCAACTGATGCTGCTAAACGCAAATAAATATGCTGAAGCATGGGTTTGCCTATCTGCATTTACCCTATTGGGCTAATCATTAGCCAGATCTCAAATGTGGTCTTTTAACTAGTTATTATCATATTCATTTTATGTCCCAAAAAACGTGCATAAACTCTGAATATGATTTAGGCCTACCTGTTAGGGTAACTTAGGGTAACTTGCCACCTGGGGTAAAAAGCCCCCTGCCTGTACTTCTCACAGAAACCACGTCATGTCACAATTCTTCCCCCAACACTTTCCCTGTTTCCACTACTCTTGATCAACAAAAAATATTATCTCTCATCACAATTTTTTTTATGTCATTCCAAAGAAATTATGTTGAGGTAGAGAGGCCTACAACTAACCAGTGTTACATTTAGCCCCACTCTTCCCTATGCACACTGCAAATTGCAGAGTGGTAATGTGTAACCATGCGTCTGTTAAAAACCCCAGGTTTAAAATGGCGTATTTCACGCATATTTATGAGTTGAGAAATAAATAAAGTAGGAATGAAAAGCTGGGATTCCCAAACAAAAGCCATTAAAACTGTTGTTTTCACGATTGCAAGAATTGTTGTGCATTGACTACTTGTCAGAATGCATGTTTCCATGCCCTGTGGAATATTTATTTATCTGACTTGTTAAAAAGATGTATCTAGCCGACTAGGTAAATATATCAACTATTCTACTATGGGGTTGTTAGATTTTTCCAGTAATTGTTCGTTTTGTTTTCACAGGAATTCATGTTCCATTGTTGCGTGGCGGCAATGATTTTGCCGTTGCGCAGCACCACAGGAAAATGAGTGTAGCGGAAACACCGGCATGTGTGTGTGTCTATATGTGTGCATGATTCCAGGGGTGTACTCTGTACCTCACTAGCTTGGAGTGAATCTGCTGGCGGAGTTCCTGCCTCTCGGTCTCAGAGGTACGAGGCAGGATGTTCTTCTCCTCCAGCTCTCTCTTGCTGGGCCGGTTGCCAAGTCTGATGGCCAGGGTGTCCCTGCGGCGGATCTTACTGGCTAGAGAGCCTACAAAACCAATAATAGTCATGTAAATCCAGCTAGCCCCCCAGTTTTATACTGTAGGAAAGTATTCTGTGCAGTACATATACTAGTACACATAAAACCTCCCAGAAAGAAACACAAGAAGTGACATTGTTTTCAACTGTGTTTTGGTTGTTCCTTGTCCATGTGTCTAGTCCTTGTTTCTAGTCCTTGTTTCTAGTCCTTGTTTCTAGTCCTTGTTTCATGGGTGTTTTCCGTATTTCTATCACTGTAAAAGTTCAATCTAAGCAAGCCTAAATATCTTATAGAGGGATAATTCACGTAAAATATGTTTCTTTCATTTTTTTTACCAAGCAAAATTATCTCACATCATTGGCAGATAATTTTTTGTTGTTAATTAGAAATAAGCTAAATTAAGATATGTTTCAAGATATTTTACCTTAAGACGATTAAAATATCTTGGTTAATAAAATCAAATCAGCAAAAAGATCTGCCGTAAGATCATTTAGCTTGGTAAGAAAAGAACAACACTTATTTTAAGTGAATTATCCCTCAATATAAGATATTTAGGCTTGCTTAGATTTCACTTTGTGCAGTGAGTGCACTAGTGGCTATGGATTAATTTAAGGCTGGACAGCATACATGAAGACTGACTGACTAAAGGCTAGAATACAATTAGCTGTAAGCTTCTATATCTGTGACGGATTCCTTACTTGTGGTATACTCGTCCTCCTCATCCTCGTCCTCTTCTTCGTCTCGGTAGAGGATGGGCCCATCTGAGTCGGAGTCGCTGACTATGGAGTGGTAGTCAGACTCCGTAGTACTGTCTGGGATGACTGTAACCTCTGGGCTCTCCAGGTTAACACTGTGGAGCTTCTCACCAATCCCATTAGTAGGCCTGGAATCATATCATCAAAACTCTGATAAAGCGTTCTTACTTGATTGATTCTTGTCTATTGATTGATTTATCATGTCCATGGTTGTCCTCGTTGCATAATGGAACATGGCGATTTCAAAATGTAGATAAAGGGTGTATAGACCAAAACGCTGGTGAAAACAGGCCTTTTCTTTCCCAAAAGGTTTTTCCTCATGAACCTGGCATCATGCAAGATAAACTATCCTATATCCAATGGTTGAAGGCATACTTCACAGACAGGGTTCTGTGACTTACAGCAGGGGTTCCCAAACTTTTCACTCAAGCCCCCCTTCCAGCATTGGGGAACATCCCACGCATGACCAAGTGCAATACCCCTGGGAAATGATCAAGCTTCTCTGGGAGAATAAGTGTATATCAGTCAATTATAAAGTACAATATTCCACACAGAATAGCTTTTTACACTGCTGTGCTGTCTTCTGAATCTGCAGTGCTATCTGACTCCCAATGCTGCTGACCATTTACACGTGCAGTAAGACTTACATCATCCCTTCGATGGAGTTTTGTAAAGCATACTGTATTATTATGGTAATCGTGATTGCAGTAAAGAGCTTTCCTACCAATACCACCTGATTTCATTCCAAAGTTTCATAAGAGCAAACATGATGTAAGACACCCTTTTATTTTCTTCAGCTACTACCCGCCTGGGTCAAATATATAACTCAACTACTTTCAAATACTTGAAATGCACTTGATTTAATTGGCCTGGTTTGATAGAACAAATGGAATGATCCCAAAAGTGCAGAATTCAAGCTACATCAAGTGTACCTCAAATATCTCAAATACTTTGAAATATGTCTGCGTTTGACCCAGGTCTGCTTCACTTTATGAACTCAGACCTGCTATATGGATGCAAAGTGCACAACTCAAAAGCCTTGTAGCAGGAGACAGCTAGAACTAGTTTCCCTTCCATTCCTGCATGTACAATATGACGGAGTGTGTTTCCCGCATACAGATGTAAGACCTTCATTTGAGCCAGTTTGCTACAGCAGGAAAAAAATCTTGCAGCAACAGGAAATGTGAAATGTTATGTGGATTATAATTAATGGACATTTTTGTAGGGGTTGATACATTTTTCATAAGGGAAAATCAAGTCTGATTTCTAAGTGGAAATTACAAACTTCAGAATACTTTTTAAACCTCAAGTACACTATCAGTTTAAAATGTCCTGCATTGCAGGAAAGTTCCCAAGTAACAGGGTGATCAAATTAAGACCCTACATCTGTAGCAGGATGCTCATGATAAACAAGGCCATGCTTAATCAGATGCGTCTCAAAACTCGCAACCTTTTCTGATGAATGTCATTCTCTGAGATGATGAAAGAACATTGCCATGCTTCAATATAGATTTTCAGCAAGCATCTGTTCAGCTGCTCCAGTAGGTGTTTGGAGTACAGTAGCTAGCAGAATACCACAGTACAGCCTGGGAACATACTTCAAATATAATGAGACTTCAACTATATGGTTCTGTCTGCAAGAATGTTCATACAATATAAATGTTATTATAATTCTGTTGTTCATACCCTTATGAAGTGGCTTTGTGGCATTGCTGAACATTAACATTTTCTGTGCTGTTTTTTGTCTGTACGAAACCCCATAAAATGGCTTTTCTGCACTAGAGACATACCTCTGATTTTTCTCTAAGTCATGGTCTTCGTCCCCCGACTGTTGCTCATGGTCACCTCCTCCATCTTTCCCAGTCCCCAGGGCTTCCTCCGTGGAGCTCTCACTTTGAGACTCAGTGAAGGAAGTGTCCTCAGTGGTGCTGTTGACAAGGGGTGCTTTCTCTCCAGGGTCCTGAGGGCCAGCACCTGAGGCATTGTCTTTATCCACCCCAGGCAGAGAGGAGTTATCCTGAGCAGCAGGCCTGCCCTCTGGGCCAGAAGAGGGATCCTCCTTACCCCCCTGGTTCCCATCCCCAGGACCCGTGAGCCGTCTTTCACCTGGTAGGCTGTCTGTGTCTGGGGAGGCCTTGGGGGCTCCAGAGAAGCGGGAAGGGTCAGTTGCTAGTTGGAGCTCGCGCTTGTTGGTCTTCTCTGTCCCGGTTGGATTGGCAGGCCTGTCCTTCGAGATCTTTGTGTTACACTGTGTGGACGATGAGGAGGATGAGGACTGGGCCGTGGTCTTGGATGTGCCTCCAGTTTTCTTAGGATGAGAGGATTTGGCTAAGAGGAGAGGAAACTTCATTAGGTTTATTTGAAACAACAGCAAAAACTGGATGATGTCCTGTTGTATTTTATGCGCTTTTGTTTTTGCTGTCATTTTAAATGACTTCAGAGCTGGAACAAATCTGGAACATTAACAGTCAATGATATAACAAATATATATATACGTTCTATAGAATGTTGTGGTCATGTGATAGAAATAGAAGAGTAAAATAATTATAATAATTTGAGTGTATTATTAGCACGCGTTTTGTGCATATCCCAACTCTCAATGACACACCCTCTGAGAGTGGGGTCACGGCCAGGGTCAGGGTAATCCTTGGTCAGCACAACGAAGAGCTGCTGGCAAAACGCACGAAAGTGCTGTTTGAATGAATGTTTACGCGCCTGCTTCTGCCTACCACCGCTCAGTCAGATGCTTAGATACTTGTATGCTTGTATGCTCAGTCAGATTATATGCAACGCAGGACATGCTAGATAATATCTAGTAATATCATTAACCATGTGTAGTTAACTAGTGGTTATGATTGATTGTTTTTTATAAGATAAGTTGAATGCTAGCTAGCAACTTACCTTGGCTTACTGCATTTGCGTAACAGGCAGTCTCCTTGTGGAGTGCAACAAGAGAGAGGCAGGTCGTTATTGCGTTGGCCTAGTTTACTGTAAGGTTGCAAGATTGGATCCCCCGAGCTGACAAGGTGAAAATCTGTTGATCTGCCCCTGAACAAGTTAACCCACCGTTCCTAGGCCGTCATTGAAAATAAGAATGTGTTCTTAACTGACTTGCCTAGTTAAATAAATCGGCGCCCCAAAATACCGATTTCCGATTGTTATGAAAACATTCTGATTAATCGGTCGACCACTAGAAGCCACTGCTCCAAAACCGACATAAAAAAGCCAGACTACGGTTTGCAACTGCACATGGGGACAAAGATTGTACTTTTTGGAGAAATGTCCTCTGATCTGATTAAACAAAAATAGAACTGTTTGGCCATAATGACCATTGTTATGTTTGGAGGAAAAAGGGAGAGGCTTGCAAGCCGAAGAACACCATCCCAACCGTGAAGCACGTGGGTGGCAGCATCATGTTCTGGGGGTGCTTTGCTGCAGGAGGGACTGGTGCACTTCACAAGATAGATGGCATCATTAGAAAATACAATTATGTGGATATATTGAAGCAGCATCTCAAGACATCAGTCAGGAATGGGTCTTCCAAATGGACAATGACCCCAAGCATACTTCCAAAATTGTGGCAAAATGGCTTAAGGACAACAAAGTCAAGGTATTGGAGTGGCCATCACAAAGCCCTGACCTCAATCCCATAGAACATTTTTACTAGGATTAAATGTCAGGAATTGTGAAAAACTGAGTTTAAATGTGCAGTTGAAGTCAGAAGTTTACATACACCTTCGCCTAAGACATTTAAACTCAGTTTTTCACAATTCCTGACATTTAATCCTAGTACAGATGTCCTACCTGGATTATATTGGAGAGGCTTCCATTAAAGAACACCCTCTGTGTTCTGTTAGACAAGTAACTCTATATGCACATTATAGCTGGGGGTGTAAAGCCATAACACATATGTTTTCCAGCAGCAGACTATGATCGTTAATGTCAAAAGCCACACTGAAGTCTAACAAAACAGCCCCCACAATCGTTTTATCATCAATTTCTCTCAGCCAATCATCAGACATTTGTGTAAGTGCTGTGGTTGTTGAATGTCCTTCCCTATTAGTGTGCTGAAAGTCTGTTGTCAATTTGTTTACTGTAAAATAGCATTGCATCTGGTCAAACACAATTTTTTCAAAAAGTTTACTAAGGTTTGGTAATATGCCGATTGGTCGGCTATTTAAGCCAGTTAAAGGGGCATTATTGTTCTTAAGTGGGAGAATGACTTTTGCTTCCCTCCAGGCCTGAGGTCACACACTTTCTAGTAGGCTTCAATTGAAGATATGGCAAATGGGAGTGGCAATATCGTCCACTATTATCCTCAGTAATTTTCTATCCCAGTTGTCAGACCACCAGTGGGTTGCCATTTTTGATAGACAACCATTTTTTCACCTCTTCCACACTCACTTTACAGAGTTAAATATTACTTGTCTTTCATAATTTGGTCAGATATACTTGAATGTGTAGTGCCAGTGTTTGTTGCTGGCATGTCATGCCTAAATTTGCTAATCTGAATGAGCAATCTGATTCAGTGAATGATGGAAGTGGGAATTTGCCCTTTTGCCTCACATTTCATTTAAGGTGCTCCAAAGGTCATATTGTGGATAGAGGTGGTATTGTGGATACAGGCCGTATTGTGGATAGAGGTCGTACTGTGGATACAGGTCGTATTTTGGATACAGGCCGTATTGTAGATAGAGGTTGTATTGTGGAAACGCCATTTGGTAGATATACCGAAGCTATTCAAAACCAAATGAACTACTGTCACTCAACAGGAGAGCAATGTGAATTCAATAAACTGTCACTCAACAAGAGAATAATGTGAACTCAATTAACTGTCACTCAACAAGAGAACAATGTGAACTCAATGAACTGCTGTCACTCAACAAGAGAACAATGTGAACTCAATAAACTACTGTCACTCAACAAGAGAACAATGTGATCTCAATAAACTACTGTCACTCAACAAGAGAACAATGTGAACTCAATAAACTACTGTCACTCAACAAGAGAACAATGTGAACTCAATAAACTACTGTCACTCAACAAGAGAACAGTGTGAACTCAATAAACTGTCATCCAACAAGAGAACAATGTGAACTCAATAAACTACTGTCACTCAACAAGAGAACAATGCGAACTCAATAAACTACTGTCACTCAATAAGAGAACAATGCGAACTCAATAAACTGTCACTCAACAGGAGAGCAATGTGAATTCAATAAACTGTCACTCAACAAGAGAATAATGTGAACTCAATTAACTGTCACTCAACAAGAGAACAATGTGAACTCAATGAACTGCTGTCACTCAACAAGAGAACAATGTGAACTCAATAAACTACTGTCACTCAACAAGAGAACAATGTGATCTCAATAAACTACTGTCACTCAACAAGAGAATAATGTGAACTCAATAAACTACTGTCACTCAACAAGAGAACAATGTGAACTCAATAAACTACTGTCACTCAACAAGAGAACAGTGTGAACTCAATAAACTGTCATCCAACAAGAGAACAATGTGAACTCAATAAACTACTGTCACTCAACAAGAGAACAATGTGAACTCAATAAACTACTGTCACTCAATAAGAGAACAATGCGAACTCAATAAACTGTCACTCAACAAGAGAACAATGTGAACTCAATAAACTACTGTCACTCAACAAGAGAACAATGTGAACTCAATAAACTACTGTCACTCAACAAGAGAACAATGCGAACTCAATAAACTACTGTCACTCAACAAAAGAACAATGCGAACTCAAAGATTACTATAGCCAGAGAATAACAATGGACATAAAACAGAAATATGGAGAGCCCAAAATATGGCATTTCTTTACAGAAACTCATAAAATACATAGTTTGGCAGGCATGCCCATCACATGCAACACTATTGGCCCTGAGTAGCATAGTTTATTCTAATGGGGTCAAAAAAATTATTTGCCTACCTCCTCATGCCTTTTGCACACATTGTATATAGACCCCCCCTTCGTTTTCTACTGTGTTATTGACTTGTTAATTGTTTACTCCATGTGTAACTCTTTGTTGTATGCTCACACTGCTATGCTTTATCTTGGCCAGGTCGCAGTTGTAAATGAGAACTTGTTCTCAACTAGCCTACCTGGTTAAATAAAGGTGAAAAAAAAAAAAAAAAAAAAAAAAAAAAAAAAAATGAGACATGTGCACAGACGCTGGCACACAGACAGACAGACAGACAGACAGACAGACAGACATGGCCACGCAGGACCTGGGGAACCAAACGATCCATGAACCAGATCCTCATGCACCAAAGACAAAAATAAACCACATGAGCAAGGGTTCTCAGAGGCAGACAGCAGGCAGGAAGAAGGCAGGCAGGCAGACAGCAGGTAGGCAGCAGGAAGGCAGCAGGCAGACAGCAAGTAGACAACAGGCAAACAACAGACAGACGCAGGCAGGCAGAAGGAAGGCAGCAGGAAGGCAGCAGGCAGACAGCAAGTAGACAACAGGCAAACAACAGACAGACGCAGGCAGGCAGAAGGAAGGCAGCAGGAAGGCAGCAGGCAGACAGCAAGTAGACAGCAGGCAAACAACAGACAGACGCAGGCAGGCAGAAGGAAGGCAGCAGGAAGGCAGCAGGCAGAGAGGCAGCAGGCAGACAGCAAGCAGGGGAATACAAATGGGACACATCGTCTCATTGTAGTGCTCTGCTGTGTAAAAGTCTTTGCAGGCAACACTCTGTACACACTCTTCTCACTTCCCTTTTTGCTACAAAAAAACAACAACTTTCAACTACTGTAAATCCTCAGCCTATTCTAGTATGGACACTACCATTCATTCCTGAGGGGGGACAAGGATGGATGGACTGATGGACAGAGGGAGGCCTTCCACATGCAAAGACGGGTTTTGCATGCAAACAGGCTTCTCTCTCGCTCTCTCCCAACCAACCAGCACCACTGATACTCACCGCTCCCACTGTAATTGTTTCGAGGGTTTTGTTTGTGGGACAGAGCAGTAGCTTGCTTGCCTGTGCTTTTGGCCAGCTTTTTACCGCCCATGGTTCCGTCCCTGCGCCCTGCTGTAACCCCACCAGCTGATTTGGGAGTTGCAGTGGTAGGGCTTTTTTGTGGGGCCTCCCGCGTTCTGGCCTGGTTCATTCTGGCCTGGTTCCCATTTGGAGTAGCTTTGTTTTCATTTGTCACTACGAGGGTAGAGGAGGGGGAGCAGAGCAACCTCTCCTGTCATATACCAGATGGAGGGAGTCAGACAGACACAGTCTCACTAATAATCGTAAAAGTGGGGAACATAAAGTCGGTGCATTATGTGCATATCGGAGGAATGAAGAAAGGTCTAACAAACCCTTAAGCTGTGACCTGACCTCCAACCTAACGTGTGTTTACAGTGCCATGCAAAAGCATTCACCCCTGTTGGCATTTTTCCTATTTTGTTGCATTACAACCTGTAATTTAAATAGATTTTTATTTGGATGTCATGCTATGGACATACACAAAATAGTCCAAATTGGTGAAGTGAAAAGAAAATGTTAAAAAAATTTAAACTGAAAAGTGGTGCGTGCATATGTATTCACCCCCTTTGCTATGAAGCCCCTAAATAAGATCTGGTGTAACAAATTACCTTCAGAAGTCACATAATTAGTTAAATAAAGTCTACCTGTGTTGTTGTTGAGAAGTACAGATTGGGGTTGGGTTATAAAAGAATATCTGAAACTTTGAACATCCCACGGAGCACCGTTAAACCCATTATTAAAAAATGTAAAGAATATGGCACCACAACAAACCTGCCAAGAGAGGGCCGCCCACCAAAACTCACGGACCAGGCAAGAAGGGCATTAATCAGAGAGGCAACAAAGAGACCAAAGATAACCCTAAAGGCAAAGCTCCACGGCAGAGATTAGAGTATCTGTCCATAGGACCACTTTAAGCCGCACACTCCACAGAGCTGGGCTTTACGGAAGAGTGGCAAGGAAAAAGCCATTGCTTAAGAAAAACATAAGCAAACACGCTTGGTGTTCTCCAAAAGGCATGTTGGAGACAATGAGGAATACCTATGTAGGAATGCTGTTCATCGACTACAGCTCAGCATTTAGCACCATAGTACCCTGGGTCTCGACCTTGCCCCGTGCAACTGGGTCCTGGACTTCCTGACGGGCCACCCCCAGGTTGTGAAGATAGGTAACAACATCTCCACCCCGCTGATCCTCAACACTGGGGCCCCACAAGGGTGCGTTCTCAGCCCTCTCCTGTACTCGCTGTTCACCCATGACTGCGTGGCCATACACGCCTTCAACTCAATCATCAAGTTTGCAGACGACTCTACAGTGGTAGGCTTGATTACCAACAACGACGAGACGGCCTACAGGGAGGAGGTGAGGGCCCTCAGAGTGTGGTGTCAGGAAAATAACCTCACACTCAATGTCAACTAGACAAAGGAGATGACTTTAGGAAACAGCAGAGGGAGCAGCCCCCTATCCACATCGACGGGACAGTAGTGGAGAAGGTGGGAAGTTTTTAAGTTCCTTGGCGTACACATCACGGAAAAACTGAAATGGTCCACCCACACAGACAGCGTGGTCTCTTCAACCTCAGAAGGCAGACGAAATTCGGCTTGCCACCAAAAACACTCAAACTTTTACAGATGCACAATTGAGAGCATCCTGTCGGGCTGTATCACCGCCTGGTACGGCAACTGCTCCGCCCTCAACCGCAAGGCTCTCCAGAGGGTAGTGAGGTCTGCACAACGCATCACCGGGGGCAATCTACCTGCCCTCCAGGACACCTACACCACCCGATGTCACAGGAAGGCCAAAAAGATCATCAAGGACAACAACCACCCGAGCCACTGCCTGTTCACCCCGCTATCATCCAGAAGGCGAGGTCAGTACAGGTGCATCAAAGCGGGGACCGAGAGACTGAAAAACAGCTTCTATCTCAAGGCCGTCAGACTGTTAAACAGCCATCACTAACATTAAGGGGCTGCTGCCAACATACTGACTCAACTCTAGCCACTTTAATTATAAAAAATTGGTTGTAATAAATGTATCACTAGCCACTTTAAACAATGCCACTTTATATAATATTACTCATCTCATATGTATATACTGTACTGTATACTATACTCTATACCATCTACTGCATCTTGCCTAAGCTGTTCGGCCATCACTCATTCATATATTTTTATGTACATATTCTTATTAATTCCTTTACACTTGTGTGAAATTGTTAGGTTAGATTATTTGTTAGCTATTACTGCATGGTCGGAACTAGATGCACATGCATTTTGCTACCCTCGCATTAACATCTGCTAACCATGTGTATGTGACAAATTAAATTTGATATGATTTGAGAAGATACTCTGGTTAGATAAGACCACCATCATGCTGTGGGGATGTTTTTCATCGGCAGGGACTGGCAAACTGGTCAGAATTGAAGGAATGATGGATGGTGCTAAATACAGGGAAATTCTTGAGGGAAACCCGTTTCAGTTTCAGTCTTCCAGAGATTTGAGACTGGGATGGAGGTTCACCTTCCAGCAGAACAATTTAAGTCCATGATGTAAGGCAACAAAATAGGAAAAATGCCAAGGGGGGTGAATAATTTCACAAGCCACTGTATATCGGAGGTATGAAGAAAGGTCTAACAAACCTTTATGATGTGACTTGACCTCTAACCTAACGTGTGTGTTTATATCAGAGGGGACAAAAGTAGAAGACAAATGTCCATCTAGTATGGACTTATAAAGTATATCTTATGGGGTCAACA
This sequence comes from Oncorhynchus kisutch, assembly GCF_002021735.2. Lineage (NCBI taxonomy): Eukaryota > Metazoa > Chordata > Actinopteri > Salmoniformes > Salmonidae > Oncorhynchus > Oncorhynchus kisutch. The sequence continues at coordinate 6,081,512 of NC_034184.2, forward strand.
TAGGAGAATTTCTCTCCACATTCTTACTCATCTGAGCTGTCACGACCATGCTCCCGATGCATTCATTAAAGCATCACATTATTATTGCCAGGCATTGCCCTCAGTGCTTGGGCACTGTAGATGAGGCATAGTCTATCTGCCCTGACAGGGCGCCAAATGGCTCTGTAATGAACTGAGAACTCAATTGAATCAGTTTTCCTGACCTGCATTGACCAGCTGAACCACTCTGAATTTGTCGTTGGAGAGAGAACTAGCCGGTCATTCCAGTTTGTCTTTGGTCTTAAGTGGGGAGCAGTGGAGTGGCTTACTATTGATCTGAAGAGGCCAGAGTTCTGGCTCCAGTGGTATGATCAGTAAGAGTACAGAAGGCATTTGATCATTGCAGAAGTGACAGACTCCTTTGACCTGCAGGTCTTAAGAATAGGGGATTTCTACTCTTTCATTTCTCTATCCAAGCATCAAGGGGATTTAACATAGAAGGTGTATCTGGATACATTCTGCTGGAGTGTGCAGCCCTGTGCCGATCAGCCATCTGCTAAAAGATGAACAACGATGGATACATCTTAATGGATATGGGGTGGAAAAACCAGTACAAATTGAGTTGAGAAACCCCCACAACACGTTAAAAGCTTCAGATGGCAATACTCCTGCAGGTCTAACAGGGTAATATTGGCCATCAGTGGATGGGTTATTGCTCTGTTCAGACTCATGCTTGGAGGTCAAAGCCAAAATAGGAAACGCTAGTGGACACATTATTCAAACACTGAATGGATTTAGATCTTGCCATTTCATTTAGCTTTGGCCTGCTTGCAGACAAACATGTTAAAAGCATTCCAGTATACCTGCTTTGTCTTCAGAATTCTCTGACTCTTCGGTCTTCTCCTCTGAAGGCGTTTCAGGAGACTCTATGTCAACTTTGACCTCCTCTGACCCCAGACTAAGCGTGGCGTGGCCATTTAGAGTTTCAGGGTTCACTGGGTCCTCTGGTCCTAAGGAAACATTTAACAGTTAGCAGGGGGTGATATGAAGCTATTTGACTATTTTACATCCACTCAGTATACAGTACACACGAGGAATACAAGGAGGCTTCTGGCTTGAGACATTTACGTTTACCATGAGATTAACTCCCTTAAGAACAAAATGTCATTTTTCATCCTTGAAGATTTGAAGTAATGTTAAATTAGAATGTAACAATGTAGGGGGAGGGGGATGTTACTGAGGGCAGCAACAGAGTCCTCTCCTGGGCCTCATTACTCTTGCTCTTCAGTGACTACCAGGAGGACAAACAACTTAGATGGTACTGCAGTTTGGGTTTCTTCCCCATCGTAGCAACAGCTAACATCAGGGAGTTTTCCACTGGTTATAAAAACACAAACTTGTTGATTCAGGTAATTTGTTAGTAGAGGACAGCAGCTCATGTGAGAGTGGTTTTTGGCATGACAATGCCACAGAGGGAAACAGGGGGTTGGGGGAGGGCCTTAAACAAATGCACACTGTTAATTACATTCATTTTCCCACCGTAACTCTCACCTTGATCAGGAATGAGGACTCCTCGTCTTATCAGCTCCTCTCGACTTTGCCTCGTGGAGATTTTCCTCTCCAGAACTATGGACATGAGCAAGGCAGAGTTAATCATTGGCCAGATGTAATTATTCATTTTGTGATCTTTGCAATGACAGGGTAGGATATTACCCAGTGTGTACACACGCACACACACGCACACACACACACACTATATGTACGGCAGGGATGAAATAAAAGTCCAGGAAACATTACACAGAAGAATACAACTAGAACAGACCATGTGACAGATGGACAGCTTAGGGTCATGGAGCCATGATGTAGTAGGGAAAGTAGACCATTAAATATGTAAATTCTGTTAAAAAAAATATATAATAACAGCATTTGTGTTCAAAAGTCGATTATCACACCAAAAGATGAACTTGAGAAGGCCTTCCTACTACTAGCCAGACAGGTATGACACAGACGACAGAATTGGGTTCCAGTAGTATTGTTTTTCTTTAAATAGCTGTCCGACCCAGCTGGCATTCAGACAGGCTTAATCAAATGGTCAAACTATTTGAAGCCAGGTCTAGTATGACATGAATAGCTCAACAAGATTGCATATGATGATCAGATATCACTTCATTTAGTTCTGTGTTACATCATACATAGTACAGAAACAGTGGAGGATGCTTGAGAAATTAAACCCATGATTACACTCACTCCTGTCAAACCTACCCCTAGCCTGCTGATATTATTTTAATCAAGCTTCACATTTTTACATAAATGTCAAATCCACAAGATATACTTTAGTTAGGGTATACACTATGTAGTTTGCCCGGAATGGCAGAGTCACGCAAGATGCAAACCAATAGATTAAAACTTTGCGGGGATGTTAATCATGTGAGGGGATAGCGAATGGCACAAGTTTCATGTCATGTTTGGCATGAAAACATGTGGAATGACAACGATGAAGGAGTTGGCTACAGCATAATACATGAAAACATATGGAATGACAACGATGAAGGAGTTGGCTACAGCATAATACATGAAAACATGTGGAATGACAACGATGAAGGAGTTGGCTACAGCATAATACATGAAAACATGTGGAATGACAACGATGAAGGACTTGGCTACAGCATAATACATGAAAACATGTGGAATGACAACGATGAAGGAGTTGGCTACAGCATAATACATGAAAACATGTGGAATGACAACGATGAAGGAGTTGGCTACAGCATAATACATGAAAACATGTGGAATGACAACGATGAAAGAGTTGGCTACAGCATAATACATGAAAACATGTGGAATGACAACGATGAAGGAGTTGGCTACAGCATAATACATGAAAACATGTGGAATGACAACGATGAAGGAGTTGGCTACAGCATAATACATGAAAACATGTGGAATGACAACGATGAAGGAGTTGGCTACAGCATAATACATGAAAACATGTGGAATGACAACGATGAAGGAGTTGGCTACAGCATAATACATGAAAACATGTGGAATGACAACGATGAAGGAGTTGGCTACAGCATAATACATGAAAATATGTGGAATGACAACGATGAAGGAGTTGGCTACAGCATAATACATGAAAACATGTGGAATGACAACGATGAAGGAGTTGGCTACAGCATAATACATGAAAACATGTGGAATGACAACGATGAAGGAGTTGGCTACAGCATAATACATGAAAACATGTGGAATGACAACGATGAAGGAGTTGGCTACAGCATAATACATGAAAACATGTGGAATGACAACGATGAAGGAGTTGGCTACAGCATAATACATGAAAACATGTGGAATGACAACGATGAAGGAGTTGGCTACAGCATAATACATGAAAACATGTGGAATGACAACGATGAAGGAGTTGGCTACAGCATAATACATGAAAACATGTGGAATGACAACGATGAAAGAGTTGGCTACAGCATAATACATGAAAACATGTGGAATGACAACGATGAAGGAGTTGGCTACAGCATAATACATGAAAACATGTGGAATGACAACGATGAAGGAGTTGGCTACAGCATAATACATGAAAACATGTGGAATGACAACGATGAAGGAGTTGGCTACAGCATAATACATGAAAACATGTGGAATGACAACGATGAAGGAGTTGGCTACAGCATAATACATGAAAACATGTGGAATGACAACGATGAAGGAGTTGGCTACAGCATAATACATGAAAACATGTGGAATGACAACGATGAAGGAGTTGGCTACAGCATAATACATGAAAACATGTGGAATGACAACGATGAAGGAGTTGGCTACAGCATAATACATGAAAACATGTGGAATGACAACGATGAAGGAGTTGGCTACAGCATAATACATGAAAACATGTGGAATGACAACGATGAAGGAGTTGGCTACAGCATAATACATGAAAACATGTGGAATGACAACGATGAAGGAGTTGGCTACAGCATAATACATGAAAACATGTGGAATGACAACGATGAAGGAGTTGGCTACAGCATAATACATGAAAACATGTGGAATGACAACGATGAAGGAGTTGGCTACAGCATAATACATGAAAACATGTGGAATGACAACGATGAAGGAGTTGGCTACAGCATAATACATGAAAACATGTGGAATGACAACGATGAAGGAGTTGGCTACAGCATAATACATGAAAACATGTGGAATGACAACGATGAAGGAGTTGGCTACAGCATAATACATGAAAACATGTGGAATGACAACGATGAAGGAGTTGGCTACAGCATAATACATGAAAACATGTGGAATGACAACGATGAAGGAGTTGGCTACAGCATAATACATGAAAACATGTGGAATGACAACGATGAAGGAGTTGGCTACAGCATAATACATGAAAACATGTGGAATGACAACGATGAAGGAGTTGGCTACAGCATAATACATGAAAACATGTGGAATGACAACGATGAAGGAGTTGGCTACAGCATAATACATGAAAACATGTGGAATGACAATGATGAAGGAGTTGGTTACAGCATAATGAAGCAGTATGTGATGAGGCTACTTCAGACATACATATGGATAGGTCCTGAAACTTGTCGCTGGTTTTCTTCTTGCGCCACTTCCAGGGTTTGAAGATCTTCCCTATAGTGGAGAGCTTCCCCTTCTGCTTCAGTGGAGGATTCTGGGTGCTGCCCACCACAACATCACAGCTGGCCAGAGAACATTTTTCCAGTCCGTCAACTGTGGGAAATCACACAAGAACACCTGATCAGAAAAAATTTACATATTTACTGTTCATTACTATGTGGAACATAAGGCTTCAAGAATCACTGAACACAAAATTAGAAATTGTGGATATTGAACAATGGTATATTCAAGTCAGTACATATCAGTAATAAACTGTACTTTCACTTGACTTTAATTGGACTTTCTAGGCCAATAATTCTGTAAAACGATTATCCCAACTTTGGTGCATTTAGTCATTTCTCCTCTTTGCAAAACTAATTATAATCTCCATAGCAGAGCAAAATAACAGATGAAGTCTTCTGATACAGCGCAGCACTAGGGTAGCAGATTAAGTCTTCTGATACAGCGCAGCACTAGGGTAGCAGATGAAGTCTTCTGATACAGCGCAGCACTAGGGTAGCAGATGAAGTCTTCTGATACAGCGCAGCACTAGGGTAGCAGATGAAGTCTTCTGACACAGCTCTGTACTAGGGTATAAAATGTAGTCTTCTCATACAGCTCTGTACTAGGGTAGAAAATGAAGTCTTCTCATATAGCTCTGTACTAGGGTAGAAAATGAAGTCTTCTCATACAGCTCTGTACTAGGGTAGAAAATAAAGTCTTCTCATACAGCTCTGTACTAGGGTAGAAAATTAAGTATTCTCATACAGCGCTGCACTAGGGTAGAAAATTAAGTCTTCTCATACAGCTCTGTACTAGGGTCGCAGATGAAGTCTTCTCATACAGCTCTGTACCAGGGTAGCAGATGAAGTCTTCTCATACAGCTCTGTACTAGGGTAGAAAATGAAGTCTTCTCATACAGCTCTGTACTAGGGTAGAAAATGAAGTCTTTTAATGCTTCTACACCTGCATTGCTTGCTGTTTGGGGTTTTAGGCTGGGTTTCTGTACAGCACTTTGAGATATCAGCTGATGTACGAAGGGCTATATAAATAAATTTGATTTGATTTGATTTAATACAGCTCTGTACTAGGGTAGAAAATGAAGTCTTCTGATACAGCGCAGCACTAGGGTAGCAGATTAAGTCTTCTGATACAGTGCTGTACTAGGGTAGAAAATGAAGTCTTCTCATACAGCTCTGCACTAGGGTAGCAGATTAAGTCTTCTGATACAGTGCTGTACTAGGGTAGAAAATTAAGTCTTCTCATACAGCGCTGTACTAGGGTAGCAGATTAAGTCTTCTGATACAGCTCTGTACTAGGGTAGAAATGAAGTCTTCTCATACAACTCTGTGCTAGGGTAGAAAATGAAGTCTTCTCATACAGCTTTGTACTAGGGTAGAAATGAAGTCTTCTCATACAGCGCTGCACCAGGGTTTTCACAGTGATTCACTTGCTTAGGGACCAGATTCTTGTCCTTCCCTAATCCTTCCCTTTCCTGTTTCAAAGTAAGAAGCCCGGGAATGGAAACAGACCGGAAACACTGAGGCTGGAGGGGAAAGATAAGGTGTGGCATTTACTCATGCCTCACTTTTCAAGAATAGGGAGGTTCTATGGCCCATGGCTGTTGAACGTTTTAGCTGCACCATTAATTCACACTCTACATACAACACTGCTACCATTGAGGACTGCCACAGAGGACTACTACAGAGGCCTACCACAGAGGACTACTACAGAGGACTACCACAGAGGACTACCACAGAGGACTACCACAGAGTACTACCACAGAGGACTACTACAGAGGACTACTACAGAGGACTATTCCAGAGGACTGCCACAGACACTACCACAGAGGACTGACACAGAGGACTACTACAGAGGCCTACCACAGAGGACTACTACAGAGGACTACCACAGAGGCCTACCACAGAGGACTACTACAGAGGACTACCACAGAGGACTACCACAGAGGACTACTACAGAGGACTATTCCAGAGGACTGCCACAGACACTACCACAGAGGACTGACACAGAGGACTACCATAGAGGACTGCCACAGAGGACGACCACAGAGGACTGCGGAAGATTCTCCACCTACTTCTTCAAAAAGATTAACACCACAAGAAGTGCAATCATCGCCTGTGTAAACTCAGACTATGAGAATTTCCAATCCGGTTTCAGGCCTAACCAATGTAGAGAAACACCTAGGACCGGGACGATACCTGTATCGCGATACATTTTAGTATCGTGGCAAAGGAACAAAACACAAAGCAGATTTAACTTCTCTAGGAAAACAGCCCTAATGTTGGAAACAAACATCATTATCATCCAGAGTCACATTTATTTATTTTCCAAGCTATATCACACAATATTTTACATAAAGCAGGTTTTTAAGGATCAAAATGTTTGGTCTGCTTCATGTTTTCAGTTTTGCCATGGAAAAAATATTGCAGTACTGGTATCGTCCAGGCCATAGAAATTGCCCTCGTCAGCGTGGTAAACAACCTCCTCGTGTCAGCTGACAGCGGACTTCCGAACATCCTCGTCTTCCTTGACCTCAGTGCCGCCTTCAACACGGTTGACCACAGGATCCTCCTGGATCGATTGAAGGAACAGATAGGTCTCGACAGTATCGTCCTACACTGGTTCACCTCCTACCTTTTCAAATGCACACAATATGTTGCCATAGGAAATGACAAGTCAGAACCAACCACGATCACCTGTGGTGTCTCTCAAGGCTTCATCTTAGGCCCGTATTCAAAAATGGATTAAATAAAAAATATTTGTTTGCAAATGTATAAAAAAAACATTTTAAAAATAGCTTATTTACATAAGTATTCAGACCCTTTGATATGAGAGTCGAAGACTCATATCACCCTCATTAGCTTTAAGCACCAGCTGACAGAGCAGCTCACAGATCACTGCATCTGTACATAGCCCATCCAACTACCTCATCCCCATACTGTATTTATTTATTTATCTTGCTCCTTTGCACCCCAGTATGTCTACTTGCACATTCATCTTCTGCACATCTACCATTCCAGTGTTTATTTGCTATATTGTAATTACTTCGCCACCATGACCTATTTATTTCCTTACCTCCCTTATCCTACCTCATTTACACATACTGTATACAGACTTATTTTTTTTACACTGTATTATTGACTGTATGTTTGTTTATTCCATGTGTAACTCTGTGTTGTTGTATGTATCAAAATGCTTTGCTTTATCTTGGCCATGTCGCAGTTGCAAATGAGAACTTCTTCTCAACTAGCCTACCTGGTTAAATAAAGGTGAAATTTAAATTTTAAATTTTAAAAAGCATGGTGTTGAAAGCATCATGCTGTGGGGATGTTGTTCAGCTGCAGGGACTAGGAGACTAGTCGGGATTAAGGGAAAGATGAACGGAGCAAAGTACAGAGAGATCCTTGATGAAAACCTGCTCAAGACCTCAGACTGGGGTGAACGTTCACCTTCCAACAGGACAACAACCCTATGCACACAGTCAAGACAACGCAGGAGTGGCTTCGGGACAAGTCTCTGAATGTCCTTGAGTGGCCCAGCCATAGCCCGGACATGAACCCGATCGAACATCTCTGGAGAGACCTGAAAATAGAAATAGAAACGCCCTCTCCTTCAGAAACACCCTGAAGGAGAGGGAGAAACGCCCTCTCCTTCAGAAACACCCTGAAGGAGAGGGAGAAACGCCCTCTCCTTCAGAAACACCCTGAAGGAGAGGGAGAAACGCCCTCTCCTTCAGAAACACCCTGAAGGAGAGGGAGAAACGCCCTCTCCTTCAGAAACACCCTGAAGGAGAGGGAGAAACGCCCTCTCCTTCAGAAACACCCTGAAGGAGAGAGAGAAACGCCCTCTCCTTCAGAAACACCCTGAAGGAGAGGGAGAAACGCCACCCTAAAGTTTTTTTTCTTTAAATGGTTGAAAGAATAAAGGGGTGTTTGAACACATCGTGGGATAGAATCCCAGACCATCTCGAGAACAATGCAAGCTCAGTTCAATTTAATGTCCAAGTAGCTGTAAATAAGCAGACCTAATGTATATAAAACCGGGGGTCTCTGTCTGATGGAGGGGAAGTGGATGAAGGCCTGTCCAAATAAAGGAAACACACGGGAGGTTCCCATTGACACAGAACAACATGGGAGGTTCCCAATGACACAGCAAAACATGGAAGGTTCCCAATGACACAGCAAAACATGGAAGGTTCCCAATGACACAGCAAAACATGGAAGGTTCCCAATGACACAGCAAAACATGGAAGGTTCCCAATGACACAGCAAAACATGGAAGGTTCCCAATGACACAGCAAAACATGGGAGGTTCCCATTGACACAGCAAAACATGGGAGGTTCCCATTGACACAGCAAAACATGGGAGGTTCTCATTGACACAAAAGAAACAAGACAGTGTAAAATAATGTGCTTGAGAAACAGGAAGTGTCAAAAATTCAAGCCATGGTACTTACAGCACACCAGCGTCTCTCTTATACTTTACACTTATTGCTTGATTTGCTGTTCAGTGCTGTTCATTGTTGTTCAGTGCAAAATTATGATGCCTGTAAGTAAAATGTTCTCAAGTATTCAAAAGCAGAAGGTAGGTTCAAAGGTCGATTTCTGGAGGTGACAATTTGAGCATTAAAAAAGGCCATATAGGTTAACATTATTACCTCAGGAGGTTTGGCTCTCCAAAGATCATGAGACCAGAGGGGAATACAACAAACCAGGATCAATGAGTTAGCCAGCTTACTTACAAAAATATTCAGAAATAACTTTTATTTTTTTAGAAAGATAAGCTTGCAATGGACATGATCTAATTGACTCAACAACCAAAACCACATCTCTATGATTAGCATTCTAAATGAATCAGAATATAAGTGGTTATTTCTGGTTGTTTATCAGAGTTAGCTGGCTAACTCATTGATTCTGCTTTGTTGTATAGCCCTCTAGGGTATCTTATCCCTAACAACATAATTACCAGGAACCTTGTGACAGCCACCTTATGATAGATTTCATTAGTGGTTCTATGCTGTGTGAAGGGTCAGACATGGAGACTAAACAGCACTCCTCCACACCAGTCTGAGAGGAACACACCCACATTCCCTCCCAAGGACACTCCCCCAAGATCTAGTGAGCAGTCGATTCACCTGCCTGTAAACAACCATAGAGATAGTTAGAGGACGCAACATTGTATCCGTCCCATTATGGTGTCTGTGAGAGCATGGGCAGCACCAATGAGGCCATCTTCACTTTGAAGTAATCCATTTTCTTATTCTACTACTTCTATGAGTTGGTAAACAAACTGAAAGGGTGTATACTGCCACCTGGAGTGGGTTGTTTGAACAGGTATAATGCCAAGATTGTTGATTTACTGCCCATTGCAGTTTTGGAATGTTTGCTCATGATTATAATTCATTGTCTGACTGCTGGTGACCTGGATGGACTTATGTGATCCTTCCTTAACCCATAGGAAGTCCCATCCAGTTGACTACTTTAAAATGGTGCCAGGCCTCAATGGCCCTGCTCATGCTAAATCTGGCATTTGGGCACTAGAGTCCTCTATATATCTCTACGTAAACAACCCACTGCTGATCTAGGTTGCTTCCAGATTCCTAGGCTGTAAAATGTGACCTTATTTCTTTCGATATGACTTTACCTTGAACTAAAACATAATTTAGTTCAAGGTAAGGAGGTGAGGAACGGTCACAAGGAAAAGATAAGCAGAAAGATAATGGTATTTCAATTGATCAGATCATCCTTGTTCACTCCGTTCATTCAAAGTCACACACAACCTTAGAGTATACATCTATAGAGTAGAACCTAGTAGTATACATCTACAGAGTACAACTTAGTAGAATATATATTATTTCTTAATTTTTTATTTCACCTTTATTTAACCAGGTAGGCCAGTAGAGAACAAGTTCTCATTTACAACTGTGACCTGGCCAAGATAAAGCAAAGCAGTGCGACAACAACAACAACACAGAGTTACACATAAACAAACGTACAGTCAATAACACAATAGAAAACTCCATGTACAGTGTGTGCAGAGTACAACCTAGTAGTATAGAGCTATAGAGTAGAACCTAATAGTATACCTCTATAGTGTATAACCTAGACATATACAGTGTCTTGCAAAAGTATTCATCCCCTTTGGCGTTTTCCTATTTTGTTGCATTACAACCTGTAATTTAAATAGATTTTTATTTGGATTTCTTATAATGGACATACAGAAAAAGGTCCAAATTGGTGAAGTGAAAGGAAATATTAAAAATGTAAATGAAATGAAAAATTCAAAAAAATCAAAAACAAGTGGTGCATGCATATGTATACAGACCCTTTGCTATAAAGCCCCTAAATGTGATCTGGTGCAACCAATTACATTCAGAAGTCACATAATTAGTTAAATAAAGTCCACTTGTGTGCAATCTAAGTGTCACATGATCTGTCACATGATCTCAGTATTAGAGGTCGACCGATTAATCGGAATGGCCGATTTCATGTTTTCATAACAATCGGTAATCTGCATTTTTGGACACCGATCGTGGCCGATTACATTGCACTTCACGAGGAGACTGCGTGGCAGGCTGACTACCTGTTATGCGAGTGCAGCAAGGAGCCGAGGTAAGGAGCTAGCTAGCATTAAACGCATCTTATAAAAAACAATCAATCTTAACTACACATGGTTGATGATATTACTAGTTTATCTAGCTTGTCCTGCGTTGCATATAATCGATGTGGTGCCTGTTAATTTATCATTGAATCATAGCCTACTTAATCATAGCCAAACGGGTGATTTAACAAGCGCATTCGCAAAAAAATCACTGTCGTTGCACCAATGTTTTCCTAACCATAAACATCAACGCCTTTCTTAAAATCAATACACAGGTATATATTTTTAAACCTGCATATTTAGTTAATATTGCCTGCTAACATGAATTTCTTTTAACTAGGGAAATTGTGTCACTTCTCTTGCGTTCTGTGCAACAGAGTCAGGGTATATGCAGCAGTTTGGGCCACCTGGCTCATTGCGAACTGTGAAAACGATTTCTTCCTAACAAAGACAGCCAACTTCACCAAACGGGGGATGATTTAACAAAAGCGCATATGCGAAAAATGCATAATCATTGCACGAATGTACCTAACCATCAATGACTTTCTTAAAATCAATACACAGAAGTATATATTTTTAAACCTGCATATTTAGTTTAAAGAAATTCATGTTAGCAGGCAATATTAAACTAGGGAAATTGTGTCACGTCTCTTGCATTCATTGCACGCAGAGTCAGGGTATATGCAACAGTTTGGGCCGCCTGGCTCGTTGCGAACTAATTTGCCAGAGTTTTACATAATAATGACATAACATTGAAGATTGTGCAATGTAACAGCAATATTTAGACTTAGGGTTGCCACCTGTTCGATAAAATATGGAACGGTTCCGTATTTCACTGAAAGAATAAACTTTTGTTTTCTAAATGATAGTTTCCGGATTTGACCATATTAATGACCAAAGGCTCATATTTCTGTTTATTATATTAAGTCTATGATTTGATATTTGATAGAGCAGTCTGACTGAGCGGCGGTAGGCTGCAGCAGGCTCGTAAGCATTCAATCAAACTTTACTTTGTTTGCCAGCAGCTCTTAGCAATGCTAGAAGCACAGCGCTGTTTATGACTTCAAGCCTATCAACTCCCGAGATTAGGCTGGCAATACTAAAGTGCCTATTAGATCATATAGTCAAAGGTATATGAAATACAAATGGTATAGAGAGAAATAGTCGACGCGTCATAATTTCTATAATAACTACAACCTAAAACTTCTTAACTGGGAATATTGAAGAACTGGGAATATTGAACCACCAGCTTTCATATGTTCTGAGCAAGGAACTTAAAAGTTAACTTTTTTACATGGCACATATTGCACTTTTACTTTCTTCTCCAACACTGTGTTTTTGCATTATTTAAACCAAATTGAGCATGTTTGATTATTTATTTGAGACTAAATAGATTTTATTTATATTTTATTTTATTTATTATATTAAGTTAAAATAAACGTGTTCATTGTTCATTCAGTATTGTTGTAATTGTCATTATTACAAACAAAAAAATTATATATATAATATATATTTAAAAACAATGGTCGATTTAATCAGTATCGGCTTTTTTTGGTCCTCCAATATTCGGTATCGGCGTTGAAAATAATTGGTCGACCTCTACCTAGGAGTATAGATCTATAGAGTACAACCTAGTAGTATACATCTATAGAGTAGAACCTAGTAGTATAGATCTATAGAGTACAACCTAGTAGTATACATCTATAGAGTAGAACCTAGTAGTATAGATCTATAGAGTAGAACCTAGTAGAATAGATCTATAGTGTAGAACCTACTGGAATACATCTATAGAGTAGAACCTAGTAGTATAGATATATAGAGTAGAACCTAGTAGTATAGATATATATAGAGTAGAACCTAGTAGTATAGATATATAGAGTAGAACCTAGTAGAATAGATCTAGAGTAGAACCGAATATAATACATCTATAGAGTAGAACCTAGTAGAATAGATCTATAGTGTAGAACCTACTGGAATACATCTATAGAGTAGAACCTAGTAGTATAGATATATAGATTAGAACCTAGTAGAATAGATCTATAGAGTAGAACCGAATATAATACATCTATAGAGTAGAACCTAGTAGAATAGATCTATAGAGTAGAACCTAGTAGAATAGATCTATAGAGTAGAACCTAATAGTATAGATCTATAGAGTAGAACCTAGTAGTACAGATCTATAGAGTAGAACCTACTGGAATACATCTATAGAGTAGAACCTAGTAGAATAGATCTATAGAGTAGAACCTACTGGAATACATCTATAGAGTAGAATATGTCTATAGAGCAGAACCTAGTAGAATACATCTATAGAGTAGAACCTACTGGAATACATCTATAGAGTAGAACCTACTGGAATACATCTATAGAGTAGAATATGTCTATAGAGCAGAACCTAGTAGAATACATCTATAGAGTAGAACCTACTGGAATACATCTATAGAGTAGAACCTACTGGAATACATCTATAGAGTACAACCTAGTAGAATACATCTATAGAGTAGAATATATCTATAGAGCAGAACACATCTATAGAACCTAGTAGAATACATCTGGCAGGTAGCCTAGTGGTTAAGAGTGTTGGGTCAATACCTGAAAGGTTGGTGGTTTGAATCACCCAGCTGATAAATCTGTTGATGTGCCCTTGAGCAAGGCACTTAACCCTAGTTGCTCTGGATAAGAGCATCTGATAAATTACAAAAAAAGAATATGTACATAGAGTAGAATCGAAGACAGATGTATTTTATAGGTCTGAATGCTATCATGTCTGCATGACATTTTGAGTGAACAAATGACGGGTAACAAGCTAAATAAATAATCATTATGTCTCAGCCAGTGGTTATATATGGCAAGTGTTTCAATGTGAAGAGAAGTACAGCATGAGTCAAGTGTGATTTCCAACAGCTTGAGCTAACACCTCCATTTCATCTGAGCTTGTTTTAGTCTAACTAGCTTTTGTGACACTGTTCGAGCGCAGGGTTTTGATTTGAGCACGACATAATTGTCCATCATTCTAAGGCTAATGATACCTTGTTATGTCATTGCAATGAAAACAACATTTAAAGCCATCAGACAGCTTTATAGCCCAAATTGTGTTTACACAGGCGACATATCTTTTCCAATTTCTAATCATCTTTCCAACAGAGCTCCAGTTACAAGTTTAAACATCCTACTCATATAAAAACTGATTAGCTATATACAAACAGAAAACTATACAACTATATATATATATATATATATAGCATTGCAGATGGCAGTTACCAAACATTGATACGATAAAAAACAACAACACACAACCATGATAACTAATGATTATTCCCATGAATGACCAGACCAGCAGGGATAACAACTTCTTGCCTGAGGCCTGACATTCAATATTAAAAAGGCCTGAGGTGATGAGCATTGAATAGTGCAGGAACATATCATACACCACTACAGTAGATCAGTTAATATCTTCCTATGAGACTTTGCTCCTCAACTCTGACAAGGAATTTTAAGTGAATGTTAATTTCTGATGCAAATCAAAGTTTTACTAGAAATATATTTTTCTCTAGCATAAGGGAGGGACAAAACAGTAGACAATGAAGTAGTTGTTAATCAGGTCCTACTAATTTCCCAGAATGACACTCAATACTCCAAACAGCTACTAAAAACAACCCCAAACTGTTTGGGGAATTTTGGGTTAAGCCTATAGAAGGACTCATAATGTCCTTCCGCAGTTATCACATGTAGCCTCAATTAATCAAGCTAACAAACAAATAGGAAAGAGGTGTGGCCCATGAGGGGCCAGCTGCACTCCAAACTTCCGATCCCATGGTTTCATTTCCAGATTGATATAAACTAAGAACAATGGGAGCTTTACAGCAGGTTCTTTGTGTGTAATGGCAGGAAAATCTGTAATGCTCACAATTATCACCATTAGACTCTTCAATGGAAAATGGACAGTGGCTTCACTTGTTGCTGCTTAGTGGAGAGTGTTAGAGAGGTTGACTATTAGGAAGAACTGATTTAGGACAGAGCTTTATATCCACATGACACCAAGTCATTAATAATGTTGTTCTCCTAGCACATGGGCATTTCGCTGTCACTACTGTCATGTCACCCTTCTTCCATTCTTAGACAAGCTAACTTAATTGACAGAGGAAACAGTAGCCCTTCTCAATTTTTGTTTGGATTTTCTTGTGAATTAATTGATGATGCTAAACCAACCAAACAATGATTGAGACTGCACTGACAGCACAAACATCTAGGCCATATACAGATAAATGCCCATCTGCTAGGAGAACAACATAATACATGATGTGTCATGTGAATCTGCTAGCACATTCAGTATACAAATCCTAAAATGTGTGCAGCGCTAATCTCTGTTATAGTCCAAGCAGCAGCTTTCATGTTGAGGTGGAGGTCTAACTCACACACAGTATCAAACAACGTACTGCAGGACAACAATAATTCAAACAGCTGCTGGACAGGGGAGAAAATGGTTTAGGGACACACAGATGCAGAAAATAAGTGAATAGTCCTCGGCTCTTACATTGCCCAAGGAGAATGGCTTGGAGCCATAATGAAATGAAAGTCACAGAAAATGGCACCTCAGAATAGCCCCAGCCATACATCAAATCAATCAAATTTTCTTTGTCACATGCGCCGAATACAGCAGGTGGAGACCTTGTCATGAAATGCTAACTTACGACACCTTAACCAACAATGTAGTTCAAGAAAAATAGTTAAGAAAATATTTACAAAATAAAATAAAGTAAAAAATATAATAAAAAGTAACATAATAAAATAACAATAACGAGGAAATATACAGGGGGTACCGGTACCGAGTCAATGTGCAGGGGGTACAGGTTAGTCAATGTCATTGGGGGGGGGGGGTAGAAAATACCTGTATATAGGTAGTATATACCTGCATATACGAGGTATATTCTACCTAGTATATACAGTGCCTTGCAAAAGTATTTACCCCCTTGGTGTTTTTCCTATTTCTATGCATTACAACCTGTAATTTAAATGGATTTTTATTTGGATTTCATATAATGGACATACAGAAAATAGTCCAAATTGGTGAAGTGAAAGAAAATTTAAAAAATGGAAAAGAAATGAAAAAAATTATAAAAAATAAAAAACTGAAAAGTGGTGAGTGCATATGTATTCACCCCCTTTGCTATGAAGCCACTAAATAAGATCTGGGGCAACCAAATACCTCCAGAAGTCACATAATTAGTTAAATAAAGTCCACCTGTGTGCAATCTAAGTGTCACATGATCTGTCACATGATCTCAGTATATATACACCTGTTCTTAAAGCTCCAGAATCTGTCACACCACTAAGCAAGGGACACTATGAAGACCAAGGAGCTCTCCAAACAGGTCAGGGACAAAGTTGTGGAGAAGTACAGATCAGGGTTGGTTATAAAAAAAATACCTGAAACTTTGATCATCCCTCAGAGCACCATTAAATCCATTATTAAAAATTGGAAAGAATATGGCACCACAACAAACCTGCCAAGAGAGAGCTGCACACCAAAACTCACAGGCAAGGAGGGCATTAATCAGAGAGGCAACAAAGAGACCAAAGATAACCCTGAAGAAGCTGCAAAGCTCCACAGCTGAGATTGGAGTATCTGTCCATAGGGCCACTTTAATCCGTACACTCCACAGAGCTGGTCTTTATGGAAGAGTGGACAGAAAAAAATAAGCAAACATGTTTGGTGTTCGCCAAAGGGCATGTGGGAGACTCCCCAAACATATAGAAGAAGGAACTCTGGTCAGTTGAGACTAAAATTGAGCTTTTTGGCCAACAAGGAAAATGCTAGGTCTGGCAAACCCAACACCTCTCATCACCTCTCATCAACCCGAGAACACCGTCACCACAGTGAAGCATGGTGGTGGCAGCATCATGCTGTGGGGATGTTTTTCATCAGCAGGGACTGACAAACTGGTCAGAATTGAAGGAATGATGGATGGCACTAAATGCAGGGAAATTACTGAGGGAAACCTGTTTTAGTCTTCCAGAGATTTTAGACTGGGATGGAGGTTCATCTTCCAGCAGGACAATGACCCTAAGCATAATGCTAAAGCGACACTTGAGTGGTTTAAGAGGAAACATTTAAATGTCTTGGAATGTCCTAGTCAGAGCCCAGACCTCAATCCAATTGAGAATCTGTGGTATGACTTAAAGATTTCTGTACAGAAGTGGGAACCCATCCAACTTGAAGGAGCTGGGGCAGCTTCGCCTTGAAGAATGGCAAAAATTTCCAGTGGCTAGATGTGCCAAGCTTATAGAGACATACCCCAAGAGACTTGCTGCAAAAGGTGGCTCTACAAAGTATTGACTTTGGGGGGGTGAATAGTTATCCACGCTAAAGTTTTCTGTTTTTAGGTCTTATTTCTTGTTTGTTTCACAATAAAAAATATTTGGATCTTCAAAGTGGTAAGCATGTTGTGTAAATCAAATGATACAACCTGGAATTAAAATTGAATTTTGGGGGGGGTTGTAAGGCAACATAATAGGGTAAATGCCAAGGGGGGTGAATACTTTCACTATAGGTCGAGGATGGCAGGAAGCTTGGCCCCAGTGATGTACAGGGCCGTACGCACTACCCTCAGTAGTGCCTTACGGTCGGACGCCAAGCAATTGCCATACCAGGCGGTGATGCAACCTGTCAGGATGCGATAGAATAGATGGTGCAGCTGTAGAACCTTTTGAGAATCTGGCGACCCATGCCAAATATTTTCAGTCTCCTGAGGGGGAAAAGATGTTGTCATGCCCTCTTCATGACTGTTTGGTGTGTTTTGATCATGATAGTTTGGTGATGTGGACACCAAGGAACTTGAAACTCTCGACCCGCTCCACTACATTTGTCTATGGCTGCGTTTACACAGGGAGCCAATTCCGATCTTTTACGATCTAATTGGTCAAAAGAGATTGAAATTGGGCTGTCTGTGTAAATTTCAGCCATAGACAAATGAATGACTGGGACTATACAGAATCCATCTACGATTTGAGATGACTTAAATGTCATCAGTAGTTCTATATCAGCTTCAGCTGTAATGAGACAACAATCAAGACATTTCATTTCAAGAGAAAACAAGAGGCCTATAAGACTTCCAATAAAGGACCAGCATGCCTCAGTCAGGCTGATAATGAATGTTTATGAGGTATCAGGAGAATCAGCCAAAATAAACATCACAGATGGAGTACACAGAAATCATGAATGGTATGAAATTGATACTTCCACAATGCTACGTTAGGAGGGTCAAAACACATGTCCGGTCCTATGTGTTTACCGATGCACTTGCCATACAATTTAGTCAACCCTTTTTGTAAACTCCAGGCTGTGACTCATACTGACGGGATTCTAGTTCTGTGATGACATCATTGGAAAGGAGTCTCATAACCAAAAACACTAATACTGTTTGGGCCTTTCGAAAACAGAATTTCGAGTAGCCAAATAACATATGATGAAACTACACACCAAATCAAAAAGCATTCATTCACATCCATCTGTTTGCGTTAAAAAGATCAGCCATGCTGTTTGCTCACCAGATGTTTTTCCCATTGTCTTTCTTTATGTGCCACGGGCAACAAGAAAAACATTTGGTCAAGGGGAAATAGGGAGAGGTTTCCTCAGTTGAAGCCACTGGGGAGGGTTTATCCAGTCACTGTGGAGGGCTCACACACGTAAAACGCCAAGGTTTTTAAGATCACATGCTATTTGACATATAAGAATTTTCTCACATTTTGTGTAATTGACCAAACATGTGAAAAGCTGACATTGTTATTACGAATAGTGAAAATTATGCACTATGATTCCTTATAGGAGGGAAGAGAACAGGAAGAGAACAGGGAGAGAACAATTTTGTTTAAGAGTACATGCCTTGCAAGGTAAACTCATAACTATAACACCTTAGGTTATGTTTTATATAACTTTTATTTAACTAGGGAGCTCAGTTTAGAACACATTCTTATTTACAATGATGGCCTACCCCGGCCAAACCCTAACCCAGACGATGCTGGGCCAATTGTGCGTCGCCCTATGGGACTCCCAATCACGGCCAGTTGTGATACAGCCTGGAATAGAACCAAGGCGCCTCTAGCACTGAGATGCAGTGCCTTAGACCGCTGCGCCACTCGGGAGCCCCAATGTGAGCCCCAATGTGGCTGCACTATAAGCTTATTTAGGCCCTGGAGAATTGAAAAGTCAGGCCTGCATGAACTTGTTAGTAATGTTATTGTTAAACGTTCAATGCAGCCGTTATTATCTCAATATCAAATCATTTCTGGGTAACAATTAAGTACCTTACTGAGATTCAATACCATAGTACCCTCAAAGCTCATCTCATCAAGCTGGAGAACCTGGGTCCCTGTGCAATTGGGTCCTAGACTTTGACGGGCTGCCCCCCAGGTGGTGAAGGTAGGAAACAACATCTCCACTTCGCTGACCCTCAACACTGGGGCCCCACAAGGGTGCGTGCTCAGCCCCCTCCTGTACTCCCTGTTCACCCACAACTGCGTGGCCATGCACGACTCCAACTCAATCATCAAGTATGCAGACGACACAAGAGTAGTGGGGTTGGTTACCAACAACGACGAGACAGCCTACACGGAGGAGGTGAGGGCACTTGGAGTGTGGTGTCAGGAAAACAACCTCTCACTCAACGTCTTCAAAACAGAGATGATCGTGGACTTCAGGAAGCAGAAGAGGGAGCTACCCCTTATCCACATCGAAGGGACAGCACTGGATAAGGTGGAAAGTTGTAAGTTCCTTGGCGTACACATCACAGATAAACTGAAATGGTCCACCCACACAGACAGTGTGGTGAAGAAGGCACAACAGCGCCTCTTTAACCTCAGGAGGCATACATATAAAAACACAGGGAAATCACATTTCTGACTGCACTGGGCCTTTAAGTAAGCTTTGTGGTTGGTATGGTACAGAAGTTGCATCCTGATCCTGATCCACCCTGTTGAACATCTCCCACTGCATTAACTGTGCCATTATGGACCATTATTCAACACCACTCATATACTAACTTTGACATCAATACAGCAATGTCTGTTTGCTTGGGCATGTGTGAGCAACTGGGTATTGAACCCAGGTTGTCTGCAAGACTACTGCGTTAGCCCACTGAGCTAAAGCCGTAAGGCATAAGCTCTTAGGGCTCAGTCAAGGTTAGGTTACTTATTGTGTAGGCTATCTTGTTCACCAAACATATATGTCCCTACTCTCTTTTGAAAAGAAAACAGATGTGCTGATCAGTATCTCTTCCATTGAAGATGTAGTTGATAGCGCTATAGCCCAGGGGTGGACAAACTTTTTGGCTCAAAGGGCCACATCGGATTGTGAAATTCAACTGAAGGCCACATTTTTTGGGGTGACCAATTATTTGTTAAAATCAGTTTGCAGGGGCCTCCCGAGTGGCGCAGCGGTCAAAGGCATTGCAAGGCAGTGCTTGAGGTGTCACTACAGACCTGGGTTCGATTATACCTTTTTTTTATGTCTCGCGGTACAGATTGAAGTGCAAAACATTGATTGTTTGTTCAATAGTGAACTGTTATTGCGCCATAAAAAAAATCGAGTACAACACGTACGTCCCCTGATCCAGAGCTGTGTTGTACTCGATTTTTTACGGGTTAGGGTTAGTTCACTATTGAACAAACAATCAATATTTTGCATGTCTTCCGGTTTGCATTGTCATTTAGTTGTGTCTATATTTAACAGGGTTCAAATATGAGTAATTGTTGAGTCCATCACTGATGGCCATAACGTAACCGTTAGTGATACAAAGTATTCGATTCTTGTCAAAGTAAATGTTACTTTCGTTTCGCCTCCAGCAGCTTGTTACATGTCCATGCATTCAGAATCAGCTGCAATGATGTAGCTGCATATGCACGAGCACATTGGAGTGATGGGAAATAAGACAGATATTTTTTCCGGCAAACCAACTCAAACTTGTTGAAAAGCTACATTTCGATAAGTAAAGTAAAAGTAAAAATATATATATATATATATATATATGTGAAAATTGTCAGACATCGACTTCCTAAACAATTAGATAGCGGTACGCGCTTGAACGAGGAAAGTAGACTCACCACCGCTCGCATTTTGAGACAAGGTAGAGACAGACGTCTGGCCCATTCTGTCTTCAATTGACCGAAAAAGCAACAATCACGCGCTCCCCGAGGAACTTTTTTTTTCACCACAAAATCGTAGCCATCGCCTAATCCTAAAGTTCATTTCACCTACTTCAGGCAGTGGACAATTGTTGGGATAAAACTCTTGAAAAAACCGCTGGGTCTCAAAACCACTGATTCAGCTCAAGAATGCCTGTCATTCCTTTATGCAGATTAGTCTACTACCCGTCAGAGGTAGAGGGGAGGCAGTCTCTGTAGCCTACCTCCCCAACAGCCTACAACTGAGATGTAGATACCAGGATTTCATCCATACAGTATAGAGACATTTTTCGAACACACAGTTACTGACACCACAATATCATTCCAGTGTTCAAAATCTTGAAATTCATGGCAGTTTGATGTTTGCAAACATCAATTTCTAAAATCCAAATAATCATGGCATAGTTTTAGTAACTTAGTAATACATATAAAATCAACACAAATCTTCAAACAGGTCTTTGAAAACTGAATAGAAAGTTAGTTTAATACTATATTTGGGCAATGGAAATCTTAAATCTACATATTATGGCTACCTGCAAAACTTTCTTACACTGTTACAGTCATCTGAATTGTTCCTCTTAGGCTACCGTTTCCTGAGAAGAAGAACAAAGCCCTGAGTGAGCTATATGGTCAGTGGGTGGGAACCTCTCAGGAAGGCTCTCCAATTCCCGCCCAGAGCTGACGGAAACCAGCCCTCTCCTGCCTCCAGACCCTCCCTGAGCATTGTGTCACAGGCAGCTACACTGTGAACGCCTCACCATAACCCATCTCCTCGTCCTCCCACCTCCTAAACCTTCCTCCTAAACCGTGTACAGTATCTCTGTTATTACAGCACACAAAGGCAGCACTGTACAATGAGTATATGCTGTTACTTTGGCCCTAAATGCTACTACTAAACTAAAAGATCACCACCCCGAGCTTGTTCACACCACTTAAAAATACACCAAATATGGCTGGCTCTATTTCCTTTCGAGGCATGAGGCTCAACCCCTGAGTGGACCTCTGTTGCAGTGAGCTCCAGCTTTTGACATGGGCGATACCATTCTGATGTGATAGTACTCGCAGGGGCCCTATGGCAGGGCCTCAGCTGACACTCTAGCTGTGTGATGTGTGTTATCAGGAGATAAAATACTTTCACATACCAAAACATGGATATACTAAACCATCCAGCACTGTCACACACACTGATTACAGCCTACACGTTGAGTAAGAGCATTGCCATTGTACATATAGGGAAACTGTGATTGTAGATACATTGTAATGTGCAAATAACTATTGTAATGTTGATAAGAGGGATCATTATAATCATGATTAATGACATGAATGTATGTACACAGTAGGGTCTATGGTGAGTTGATAGATACAGAGTATCTGATAGAGGTTGTACAAATCCATTGACCTTTGCAGACTGTTTGGTTTAGGTGCAAGGCTGACATCTACTGTTCAATGTAAATTCTGTCAACAAGGATATTCTAGAAACCATGCCATCAATCAATTTAACAGCAAAAAGGTATGGACAAATCTTTAAGTAAAAGGCAAAATCTTTAAGAAAAATCTTACCAAAATGTCCCAAAGTACATAGAGAAACATAACATTAGCCTTATATTATCAAACACGAATCAAGGCTCATACATGCTTCTAACAAGAAAAGCATTGCCAGTCAGCTTTAAGTAAAGTGGCACATTGCTCTTGAGATGAAAGCCTGCCGTGGCATAGGGAGGAAATCACTAACGACTATAACCAAAGTGCAGTCTAAGTGCATATGGCAGACTAGATCCTCTACCACTCAACCTCTCCACAAGAACCCAAATACAACCCTATGAATCTATCAATGCTAATACACTGATCCCCCAGACAGCCTCACCACTACTTATCCTCTGTGCCTTCCGTCAGTTCCTTAATGTATTGATAGGAGATGTTGGCAACACATAGCCTACTTTTACAAATCACTAGGTAAATACTTTAAATACTAGGTTATAATCCGTACAAAAAGTATATTGTTTCAATACGTGAAAGGTAGTTCTGTATGGCCTAATCACTATTCTATGCTAGTATCAATTACTACTCAGTATAATCCTAGTTATTCATTATGAAGAAGGCCCAGTAGTAGGAAGGGAAATGGATAATAGACATACAGTAGCAGTCAAAGGTTTGGACACACCTACTCATTCCAGGGTTTTTCTTTAGTTTTACTATTTTCTAAATTGCAGAATAATAGTGAAGACATTAAAACCATGAAATAACGCATACGGAATCATGTAGTAACCGAAAAAGTGTTAAACAAATCAAAATATATTTTAGATTGAGATTCTTCACAGTAGCCACTCTTCGCCTTGATGACAGCTTTGCACACTCTTTGGATTCTCTCAAACAACTTCATGAGGTAGTCACCTGGAATGCATTTCAATTAACACATGTGTCTTGTTAAAAGTTAATTTGTGGAATTTATTTTTTCTTAATGCGTTTGAGCCAATCAGTTGTGTTGTGACAAGGTAGGGGTGGTATCTAGAAGATAGCTCTATTTGGTAAAAGAACAAGTCCATTTATGTCAAGAACAACTCAAATAAGCAAAGAGAAATGAAGGCCATCATTACTTTAAGACATGAAGGTCAGTCAATACAGAACATTTCAAAAACCTTGCAGACAGTGCCGTCGCAAAAACCATCAAGCGCTATGATGAAACTGGCTCTCATGAGGACTGCCACAGGATAGGAAGACCCAGAGTTACATCTGCTGCAGAGGATACATTCATTAGAGTTACCATTCTCAGAAATTTCAGCCCAAATAAATGCTTCACAGAGTTCAAGTAACAGACATATCTCAACATCAACTGTTCAGAGGAGACTGTGTGAATCAGGCCTTCATGGTCGAATTGCTGCAAAGAAACCACTACTAAAGGACACCAGTAAGAAGAAGAGACTTGTTTGGACCAAGAAACACGAGCAATGGACATTCATTCAGTGGAAATCTGTCTTTTGGTCTGATGAATCCAAATTTGAGATTTTTCCAACCCCTGTGTCTTTGTGAGATGCAGAGTAGGTGAACAGAGGATCTCCGCATGTGTGGTTCCAACCGTGAAGCATGGAGGAGGAGTTGTGATGTTGTGGGGGTGTTTTGCTGGTGACACTGTCTGTGATTTATTTAGAATTGAAGGCACACTTAACCAGCATGGCTACCACAGCATTCTGCAGTATACACCATCCCATCTGGTTAGCGCTTAGTGGGACTATCATTTATTTCTCAACAGGACAATGACCCAAAACACACCTCCAGGGTGTGTAAGAGATATTTGACCAAGAAGGAGAGTGATGGAGTGCTGCATCAGATGACCTGGCCTTCACAATCAACCGACCTCAACCCAATTGAAATGGTTTGGGATGAGTTGAAGCTGGTTGAGAAAATGCCAAGAGTGTGGAAAGCTGTCATCAAGGCAAAGGGTGGCTACTTTGAAGTATCTCAAATCTGAAATATATTTGTTTAACACTTTTTTGGTTACTACATGATTCCATATGTGTTATTTCATAGTGTTGATGTCTTCAATATTATTCTACAATGTAGAAAATAGTAAAAATAAAGAAAAACTCTGAGTAGGCGTGTCCACACTTTTGACTGGTACTGTATGTCTTTACAATGTTACAGTATACCCCACTCATTGACTAATGGATATATGTATTTATGTTATTACAGTATACCCCACTCATTGACTAATGGATATATGTATTTATGTTATTACAGTATACCCCACTCATTGACTAATGGATATATGTATTTATGTTATTACAGTATACCCCACTCATTGACTAATGGATATATGTATTTGTGTTATTACAGTATACCCCACTCATTGACTAATGGATATATGTATTTATGTTATTACAGTATACCTCACTCATTGACTAATGGATATATGTATTTATGTTATTACAGTATACCCCACTCATTGACTAATGGATATATGTATTTATGTTATTACAGTATACCCCACTCATTGACTAATGGATATATGTCTCTATGTTATTACAGTATACCCCACTCATTGACTAATGGATATATGTATTTATGTTATTACAGTATACCCCACTCATTGACTAATGGATATATGTATTTATGTTATTACAGTATACCCCACTCATTGACTAATGGATATATGTATTTGTGTTATTACAGTATACCCCACTCATTGACTAATGGATATATGTATTTATGTTATTACAGTATACCTCACTCATTGACTAATGGATATATGTATTTATGTTATTACAGTATACCCCACTCATTGACTAATGGATATATGTATTTATGTTATTACAGTATACCCCACTCATTGACTAATGGATATATGTCTCTATGTTATTACAGTATACCCCACTCATTGACTAATGGATATATGTATTTATGTTATTACAGTATACCTCACTCATTGACTAATGGATATATGTATTTATGTTATTACAGTATACCCCACTCATTGACTAATGGATATATGTATTTATGTTATTACAGTATACCCCACTCATTGACTAATGGATATATGTATTTATGTTATTACAGTATACCCCACTCATTGACTAATGGATATATGTATTTATGTTATTACAGTATACCCCACTCATTGACTAATGGATATATGTATTTATGTTATTACAGTATACCCCACTCATTGACTAATGGATATATGTATTTATGTTATTACAGTATACCCCACTCATTGACTAATGGATATATGTATTTATGTTATTACAGTATACCCCACTCATTGACTAATGGATATATGTATTTATGTTATTACAGTATACCCCACTCATTGACTAATGGATATATGTATTTATGTTATTACAGTATACCCCACTCATTGACTAATGGATATATGTATTTATGTTATTACATTATACCCCACTCATTGACTAATGGATATATGTATTTATGTTATTACAGTATACCCCACTCATTGACTAATGGATATATGTATTTATGTTATTACAGTATACCCCACTCATTGACTAATGGATATATGTCTTTATGTTATTACAGTATACCCCACTCATTGACTAATGGATATATGTATTTATGTTATTACAGTATACCCCACTCATTGACTAATGGATATATGTATTTATGTTATTACAGTACACCTCACTCATTGACTAATGGATATATGTATTTATGTTATTACAGTATACCCCACTCATTGACTAATGGATATATGTCTTTATGTTATTACAGTATACCCCACTCATTGACTAATGGATATATGTATTTATGTTATTACAGTATACCCCACTCATTGACTAATGGATATATGTATTTATGTTATTACAGTATACCCCACTCATTGACTAATGGATATATGTCTTTATGTTATTACAGTATACCCCACTCATTGACTAATGGATATATGTATTTATGTTATTACAGTATACCCCACTCATTGACTAATGGATATATGTATTTATGTTATTACAGTACACCTCACTCATTGACTAATGGATATATGTATTTATGTTATTACAGTACACCTCACTCATTGATCAAAAAGGTAACAGGATGTCCAAGTGGAGGAAAAAGTGAACGAGTCATAAATGATTAACCAGCAATCTCAGCCAAGGTAATTATTGTTTATGTGGTGCTTCTTAGTTCTTCCTCTTTTTAGATGATATCTTTATTAACCTCTAACTTCGAGGTGAGTTCCTATGTGTTGGTAAACTTTATATTACCTAGACTGTATCTGTCTAAAATGACAGTAAAACCATAGTTCTAATCTGTATTGTAGAGTAGAGAGGATCATACTTTGTCTATGATGTAGTCTACTTTAAGGTGAATATTTTCAGAACAACATTTGATACATTCAGATTGGTCTCATACTATAGGATCTGTTTTGCATATAGATTAAGTGGAGCAGACAGGGCCATTTGTCCATACAGGTAATTGCTATTAGATCCGAAGAGCAAAGGTCTAGCTTCTCTATCAAGCACTGTGAAATGATGGGATCGTCATTGAGTGTGTCTAGTTGCTAGTCACTGAGTGCATTCAGATTACCGGCTGCAGTACAGTACACATTGATGTGAATGTTATGTGATGGACCAAGCTAATATTATATGTTATGCATGCCATTCCATAGCTAGCCACAGGTAGAAAGGCAAAAATGACTATCATAATATGAGACAGAGAGGTGCAAGCATGTCCTCATCCCAGTGGTAGAGACTTGATGGTAGTTGTGCATGAAACACACTTTTTTTTTAAAGTCATAAAATTGAAATAACTGCATGTTTTGGATGTGCAATTTGCACCATAGTTTGAATTGTCTCACCATTGTGGGACAATTCAAAGTATGCTGCAACCTCAACATTTCAGAGAATTTTACATACCCAAATCAAAAGTGATTACATACAAATACTGTATGTATGGTACAAGTATGTTCAGAAAACCTTAACATTGACACATCAGAATGGGTTACCTTATACACAGATTAGATTTGACCTTCTCCACAAGCAAACTATTATTGAAACTGATATCAGTTACTTTGTTACTTTGTTTGGATAGCAGGTATCTCTCATTACTGGACCACTTCACTTCCTACTCTGAAATGTTGTATGTACTGTATACAAATCAATGTGTCATCCTGTCTGTAAGTAGTTTATTTTCCCTGGTCTGGATGGCTCTTATTTTGAAATCTAGGCTGTTTAAAAATAGCTCATTGCAGAGCGAATCGAGAGCATTATATTTCACAATGCAGAGACATTGGGGCTTATGATCACATAAAGGTTCAATATGAGAGAGAGGAGAGCAGCAGCAGACAGCCAGAGACACAGGTCTACCCACCCATTGCTCATCCACGTCAAAATAGACCATGACGATGTCGGACTGTTTGTCTTCATTGAAAAATCACTACCACTATCTGTAGCAAATGACAGATCTGATTTTCCTCAATTGGAATCCAATTGTTTTTGTTCAGACATGCTACTAAGCTTATTGATGTGTTGTACATTAAAGATGTGGATTGGCTCAAAACCGTTGGCTTAGTGTCATTGATTTTCACGATTCTTACAGTTACATTACACTGTTTGGACTGAGACTGATCTGTTACTTCATATGCTGTCACACTGTACTAAAGCTGTTTCAATTACAAGTTCAATTGAAAGGACAACGTAAGACTAGACAAAATAACATTTGTAAGACTGCATTGGTTAATTCCCCAATGGAAGTAGTGCGACATTTCCCGCCATTGAGTACATCTATTCTGGGATAGGGTTGGTTGTGACAGAATAAAGTAATGCCACAGGGTAGCCTTTAGCCTTGTTGAGCATCAGGGTTTTCTACAACACTGCTGAATCACTGTGGTCTGAGGCTATGCAAATGTGGACAACCTGATTCATATGATACCATATACAAATTCTGTTTTGCATTGTAAAACACAGATTGAAGAACACAATCTAAGAACACATCTAGTCAAATGGCTACCCAGACTATTTGCATTGCCCCCCCCCCTCCTCTCTCCACACCATTGCCACTATCTGTTGTCATCTATGCATAGTCACTTTAATTAACTCTACCTACGTATGTACATATGTACATACTACCTCAACTAACCGGTGCCCCCACACACTGACTCTGTACCTGCACCCCCCTGTATATATTGTTATTTTTACTGCTGCTCTTTAATTACTTGTTACTTTTATCTCTTATTCTTATCCGTATTTTTTGAAACTGCACTGTCGGAAAGGGGCTCGTAAGTACCGGTAAGCATTTCACTGTAAGGTCTACATCTGTTGTATTCGGCGTGACTAATAAAATTTTATATGATTTGATTTGACAATCTACTGTTAAGAATCCACCTGGACCATGTGAAATCATGTGTAAAGAAATATACATACTGTACCTATAACAGACTCACAAAGTCATGACATATGGCTTCGTATCTTATCTTTCTATACATCACATCATAGATCAATACTGCAGTATTATCACAGGTGAACTTGACTTATATTTCTGTCTGGGAGATCTATGTACCTAGCCCTCCGTGTCAGTCCAATTTCTCCACTAGAGAAAGTTAGCAGTTAAGATAGGAGTTATGACATGAGTTAACAAACAGTGAAATGTTATGACATTCACAGTGTGGCAAACTTAATTAAACTTATCAAATGGCATTGACTAAATATAGACTGACTGTAATCCACTACAAGACACAGA
This sequence comes from Oncorhynchus kisutch, assembly GCF_002021735.2. Classification (NCBI taxonomy): domain Eukaryota; kingdom Metazoa; phylum Chordata; class Actinopteri; order Salmoniformes; family Salmonidae; genus Oncorhynchus; species Oncorhynchus kisutch. Next base: position 6,111,125 of record NC_034184.2, read on the forward strand.
GTCATCATACCCTGTCACTAGCTGTGACTACCCTGTCACTAGCTTTGACTACCCTGTCACTAGCTGTGACTACCCTGTCACTAGCTGTGACTAACCTGTCACTAGCTGTGACTAACCTGTCACTAGCTGTGACTAACCTGTCACTAGCTGTGACTACCCTGTCACTAGCTGTGACTACCCTGTCACTAGCTGTGACTACCCTGTCACTAGCTGTGACTACCCTGTCACTAGCTGTAACTACCCTGTCACTAGCTGTAACTACCCTGTCACTAGCTGTAACTACCCTGTCACTAGCTGTAACTACCCTGTCACTAGCTGTAACTACCCTGTCACTAGCTGTGACTAACCTGTCACAGGCTGTGACTACCCTGTCACTAGCTGTGACTACCCTGTCACTAGCTGTGACTAACCTGTCACTAGCTGTGACTACCCTGTCACTAGCTGTGACTACCCTGTCACTAGCTGTGACTACCCTGTCACTAGCTGTGACTACCCTGTCACTAGCTGTGACTACCCTGTCACTAGCTGTGACTACCCTGTCACTAGCTGTAACTACCCTGTCACTAGCTGTAACTACCCTGTCACTAGCTGTAACTATATAATATGTTATGAAATGATGAATATAATATAGAGGTATTCTATAGAGGTATAGAGGTATAGAGGTATTCTCTCTAAGTGATAAGGATTTATGTGTATCTTTAAATAATCAAATAAGTACAACACAAACCAGGTTTTTAAACAATTTAGACACAAGCTAAGTTATTTAAACAACTCTAATCCAACAAAATGACATTACAGGAATGGGTGTTTGCCTGGCAGTGTTCCCTAAACAGCTGATCTGAATACACAGAGGGAAAGTCAAAAAGTTCCTCCTCAATAAGTAGGGTAGATAGCAATCCCAACTGTCTCTAGGCAACCCTCTTCATGCATAGTCCAGGGGCAATGTATCCAACAGAGAACTCCTACTACCAACTACTTTAACAGCACACACACAACAATCACAAGGACAGAAATTCTCTCACATACACAAATACACACAGAAACAGAAACACACACAGAAACACAGACACACACAGAAACACAGACACACACAGAAACACAGACACACACAGAAACACAGACGCACACAGACACACACAGAAACACAGACGTACACAGACACACACAGAAACACAGACACACACAGAAACATAGACACACAGACACAGACACAGACACAGACACAGACACAGACACACAGACTAAAGGGGACTCACGAGCATGCTCCATGACTGGAAGAAAATGATCACCCTTGTGAGCTGATCCTTTCTTTTCCTCATAACTCTCTGTCCCTCTCTCCCTCCCTCTCTCTCTCCTCCTAGCCCTCTCTCTTTCCCTCCCTCCCTCTCTCTCTCTCCCTCCCTCTCTCTCTCTCTCCCTCCCTCTCTCTCTCTCCCTCCCTCTATTTATCTCCCTCCCTCTCTCCCTCTAACCCTTCCTGTGCAGGGAGCTGGCTCTCTAATGTTCATCAGTGCTCCTTGCTGCATGCCTCTCTGCAGTGGACATGACCATGAAGCCAGTGGAGGCTGCTGAGGGGAGGACAGCTCATAATAATGGCTGGAATGGAGCGAATGGAATGGCGTCAAACACATGGAAACCATATTTGATGTATTTGATACCATTCCACTGATTCCGCTCCAGCCATTACAACGAGCCTGTTCTCCACAATGAAGGTGCCACCAACCTCCTGTACATGAAGCAGCCCAGTGAGCACAGGCAGGGGACACAACAACCATTACCTCCATTAGCCAGGCTTGATTGAGCCAGTCTGGAAACATCAAATGGAGCCTCCCTGTCCACTGAGGCTTTTAGCTGCAACCTGAGGCCACAGGGAGGAAGATAGAGAGAGGGGGGGGGGGGGGGGCTCTGCAACCATCATTAAAGCCAGACTGATTTCATTACTGCTATTCACCTAAAAAAAAAATTGTCTCTGCACCCCAGACTCCATGTGTCAATACCCATCACGACGTTCAAAGGCAGAATGGAAAGTTATGTGAGGTTGAAGTCGGTGAACAAGTGGGTTTGAGGGCTGTGTGGAAAATCTCTGAAAAAAACAGTTTAGTCTATTTTGAAGCGCAGTGTTGAAATTAGCCAACGGTCTAAAAGGAATGAGTCATAGTAGCTGATATTTTCTTCTCTGGCAGCAGACACTTCAGAGTGGGCTTTCAGAGAACAAACACTTGAGGGTATTTAGATCTCAGGCTCAGCCAGGAGTCTATAAGAAGGCTGTAAATGTCATTGCATTATAGAACTGAGCAAGCATACAGTATGAAGCCTGGGCAGGTAAGGGTACATTTCATTGTTAGGATAATCTCTCATGGACAGATGCAAGTAACCTAATTAAGAATCTTACGCAATAATGCAAGATTTTAGTACCTGGTGTCCTAGATTATTGTTAGGCTATTGACAAGTTAACGGCTGAAAGTGCTGCCACTTAAGAATTTCACTCACAACCTGTCTAGTCTCCCGGGAACCAGCACCTGATAAGGTAGCTAGTAGCTAAAGAGGTAAGGCGGTTGAGATGAGAAGAGGCCTCCAAGGCTTCCAAAAGCTGCCAAGTCCTTAGTCCTTTATGGTCCTAACAAGTCCTTAGCCCTTTATGGTCCTAACAAGTCCTTAGCCCTTTATGGTCCTAACAGGTCCTTAGCCCTTTATGGTCCTAACAGGTCCTTAGCCCTTTATGGTCCTAACAGGTCCTTAGCCCTTTATGGCCCCTAACAGGTCCTTAGCCCTTTATGGCCCCTAACAAATCCTTAGCCCTTTATGGTCCTAGCAGGTCCTTAGCCCTTTATGGTCCTAACAGGTCCTTAGCCCTTTATGGCCCCTAACAAGTCCTTAGCCTTTTATGGCCCCTAACAGGTCCTTAGCCCTTTATGGTCCTAACAGGTCCTTAGACCTTTATGGCCCTAACAAGTCCTTAGCCCTTTATGGCCCCTAACAAGCTTGATGACTAATTTAGAACGCCAAGTAAATTATAGCAATCTGAACAAGGTGCAAACTTGTGCCCTGCTAACTCTCCCTGATGGTGCTAAAACTGAACTGCATTATTAAAGTAGCTGCATATACTCAATACTCACATAGGTCATATTTGAGAGTCAAAGTCCATGTTAAATTTCTGCCAGTGTTTCAACACATGATGTAATTGAATGTATTTAATCATTATTGTGAGAACAGCATTATTACAAGTTATGTTGACAATATCCTCCATGTCCTTTTGGTCTTGCGGATATTAATGACCAACAGTGTGACATTAACTGAGCTGAGTTACTGTTTGACAACTGGGTCAGCTCTACTGGGATGGAAATTGCATTTACATAGTTTTGAAAGTGACAGCGGAAACAAGTTTGTATTTTTAGACTCTTTAAGGAATGATAAACACAGTGAGCCACTGACCTGGCACAGTCAGGTTGTTGTGTAACTTAAAGTCACACCGTACCGTATTAAAGGTTGAGTTTTACTATGTTGGAACTTGTAACCCATGGTCATTGGACAAAGTATGTGGCCGCAGAATAGATGCAGACCCATGATGACGAGTCATAACTATATATATATAAAGACATCAAAGCAAAATAAACCTTTTACAAGCAACTGAAAAAGATATGGGAAAATATCCTATCGGCTTTCAAAGATAACCAGGGCAGCATGGAAATCAGTGATGAAAGACCCCTCTCACAAAGATAACCAGGGCAGCATGGAAATCAGTGATGAAAGACCCCTCTCACAAAGATAACCAGGGCAGCATGGAAATCAGTGATGAAAGACCCCTCTCACAAAGATAACCAGGGCAGCATGGAAATCAGTGATGAAAGACCCCTCTCACAAAGATAACCAGGGCAGCATGGAAATCAGTGATGAAAGACCCCTCTCACAAAGATAACCAGGGCAGCATGGAAATCAGTGATGAAAGACCCCTCTAACAAAGATAACCAGGGCAGCATGGAAATCAGTGATGAAAGACCCCTCTCACAAAGATAACCAGGGCAGCATGGAAATCAGTGATGAAAGACCCCTCTCACAAAGATAACCAGGGCAGCATGGAAATCAGTGATGAAAGACCCCTCTCACAAAGATAACCAGGGCAGCATGGAAATCAGTGATGAAAGACCCCTCTCACAAAGATAACCAGGGCAGCATGGAAATCAGTGATGAAAGACCCCTCTCACAAAGATAACCAGGGCAGCATGGAAATCAGTGATGAAAGACCCCTCTCACAAAGATAACCAGGGCAGCATGGAAATCAGTGATGAAAGACCCCATAACCAGGGCAGATTGGAAATCAGTGATGAAAGACCCCTCTCACAAAGATAACCAGGGCAGCATGGACATCAGTGATGAAAGAATCTGTGCCGTACTTAACCCAGACGGGCCTGTTACTTCATATGCTGTCACACTGTACTAAACCCAGTGTCACGCCCTGGTCAAAGTATTTTGTGTTTATCTTTATGTATTTGGTCAGGCCAGGGTGTGGCATGGGGTTTTTGTAATTGTGGTGTGTTTGTCTTGGGGTTTTGGGTATTGGGATTGTAGCTTAGTGGGTTGTCTAGCAAAGTGTATGGCTGTCTGGAGTGGTTCTCAATCAGAGGCAGGTGCTTATCGTTCTCTCTGATTGGGAACCATATTTAGGCAGCCATATTCTTTGAGTTTGTCGTGGGTGATTGTCCTTAGTGTCTTAATTGTACTCGCTGTTAGTTTGCACTAGATAGGCTGTTTCGGTTTCGTTTCTTGTTTTGTAGTGTTTTTGTAAGTTCGTGGTTCTTTGTTTTGATTAAACATGGATCGCAATCGACACGCTGCAGTTTGGTCCGACTCTCCTTCACCACACCTAGAAAACCGTAACAGAATCACCCACCACCAACGGACCAAGCGGCGTGTCAACAGGCAGGAGCAGCCGAAAAAGGAGATGCTCAACAAGGATTTCTGGTCATGGGAGGAAATCCTCGACGGGAGAGGACCCTGGGCTAAACCAGGGGAGTGTAGCCGCCCAAAGGAGCAGCAGGAACAGAGGCAACAGAGGCAGCAGCAGCAGGAGCAGCAGCTGCAGTGGGAGAGGCTGCACTACCTGGAGAAATGGACATGGGAGGACGAACTGGACGGTAAAGGACCCTGGGTTCAGCCTGGAGAATATCGCTGCCCCAAGGAAGAACTAGAGGCGGAGAAAGCGGGGAGGCGCAGATATGAGGAGGCAGCACGGCGTAGCGGATGGAAGCCTGAGAGTCAGCCCCAAAAATGTCTTTGGGGGGGGGGCTCACAGGGAGTATGGCTATGCCAGGTAGGAGACCGGCGCAGACCCCCTGTGCTTACCGGGGGGCTGGAGAGTCCGGGCAGGCACCGTGTTATGCTGTGGAGCGCACGGTGTCTCCAGTGCAGGTGCACAGCCCGGTTCGGTATATTCCAGCTCCGCGTATCGGCCGGGCTAGATTGAGCGTTGAGCCAAATGCCATGAAGCCAGCTCTACGCATCTGGTCCCCAGTGCGTCTCCTTGGGCCGGCTTACATGGCACCAGCCTTGCGCTCGGTGTCTCCGGTTCGCCTGCATAGCCCAGTGCGGGCTATTCCACCTCGCCGCACTGGCAGGGCAACCGAGAGCATTCAACCAGGTAAGGTTGGGCAGGCTCGGTGCTCAAGAGCTCCAGTGTGCCTGCACGGCCCGGTCTATCCGTCACCACCTCCACGCACCAGTCCTCCGGTGGCAGCCCCCCGCACTAGGCTGTCTCTCCGGCCCATCCTTACGGGGGCTCCCTTTTCTCCAGCGCTGCCAGAGCCTTTCTCCTCTACAGCGCTGCTGGATTCTCCCGCCTGTTTAGCGCAGTCAGAGCCTTCCTCCTCTCCTGCGCTGCCGGAATCTCCCTCCTCCTGTCAGTCTGCAAGGAGCTGTCAGTCTGCAAGGAGCTGCCAGTCTGCAAGGAGCTGCCAGTCAGCACGGAGCCGCCAGAGCTGTCAGTCTGTAAGAAGCCGCCAGAGCTGTCAGCCTATATGGAGCAGCTAGTGCCGCCAGTCTGCCCAGCGCCGCCAGTGCCCCCAGTCTGCCCAGCGTTGCCAGTCTGCCCAGCGTTGCCAGTCTGCCCAGCGTCGCCAGTCTGCCCAGCGTCGCCAGACTGCCCAGCACCGCCAGTCTGCCCAGCACCGCCAGTCTGCCCAGCGTCGCCAGTCTGCCCAGCGCCGCCAGTCTGCCCAGCGCCACCAGTCTGCCCAGCATCGCCAGTCTGCCCAGCACCGCCAGTCTGCCTAGCGTCGCCAGTCTGCCCAGCGCCGTCAGATCTGCCAGTCAGCCAGACTCTTCCAGATCTGCCAGTCAACCAGACTCTTCCAGATCTGCCAGTCAGCCAGACTCTTCCAGATCTGCCAGTCAGCCAGACTCTTCCAGATCTGCCAGTCAGCCAGACTCTTCCAGATCTGCCAGTCAGCCAGGATCTTTCAGATCTGCCAGTCAGCCAGGATCTTCCAGATCTGACGGTCAGCCAGGGTCTTCCAGATCTGCCAGTCAGCCAGGATCTGCCAGTCAGCCAGGATCTGGTAGATCTATCTACCTGCCTGAGCTTCCTCTCACTCCTGAGCTTCCTCTCACTCCTGAGCTTCCTCTCACTCCTGAGCTTCCTCTCACTCCTGAGCTTCCTCTCACTCCTGAGCTTCCTCTCACTCCCGAGCTTCCCCTCAGTCCCGAGCTGCCTCAGTCCCGAGCTGTCCTTCAGTCCCGATCTGCTCCTCAGTCCAGTGGGGTTCTGGGTGAGGACTACTAGGCCATGGTCGGCGGCGAGGGTGGACTATCCAGGGAAGAAGGGAGAGGGGACTAAGACATTTACCGAGTGGGGTCCACGTCCCGCGCCGGAGCCGCCACCATGGACAGACGCCCACCCGGACCCTCCCTATTGTTTTGAGGTGTGTTCGGGAGTCCGCACCTTGGGGGGGGGGGTTCTGTCACGCCCTGGTCAAAGTATTTTGTGTTTATCTTTATGTATTTGGTCAGGCCAGGGTGTGGCATGGGTTTTTTGTAATTGTGGTGTGTTTGTCAATACCACCACCGTTTTGGTGGTGGTATTGGGATTGTAGCTTAGTGGGTTGTCTAGCAAAGTCTATGGCTGTCTGGAGTGGTTCTCAATCAGAGGCAGGTGCTTATCGTTGTCTCTGATTGGGAACCATATTTAGGCAGCCATATTCTTTGAGTTTGTCGTGGGTGATTGTCCTTAGTGTCTCTGATTGTACTCTCTGTTAGTTTGCACTAGATAGGCTGTTTCGGTTTCGTTTCTTGTTTTGTAGTGTTTTTGTAAGTTCGTGGTTCTTTGTTTTGATTAAACATGGATCGCAATCGACACGCTGCAGTTTGGTCCGACTCTCCTTCACCACACCTAGAAAACCGTAACACCCAGACTGGTCTGTTACTTCATATGCTGTCACACTGTACTATACCCAGACTGGTCTGTTACTTCATATGCTGTCACACTGTACTTAACCCAGACTGGTCTGTTACTTCATATGCTGTCACACTGTACTATACCCAGACTGGTCTGTTACTTCATATGCTGTCACACTGTACTTAACCCAGACTGGTCTGTTACTTCATATGCTGTCACACTGTACTATACCCAGACTGGTCTGTTACTTCATATGCTGTCACACTGTACTAAACCCAGACTGGTCTGTTACTTCATATGCTGTCACACTGTACTATACCCAGACTGGTCTGTTACTTCATATGCTGTCACACTGTACTATACCCAGACTGGTCTGTTACTTCATATGCTGTCACACTGTACTTAACCCAGACTGGTCTGTTACTTCATAAGCTGTCACACTGTATTAAACCCAGACAGGTCTGTTATTTCATATGCTGTCACACTGTACTAAACCCAAACTGGTCTGTTACTTCATATGCTGTCACACTGTACTAAACCCAGACTGGTCTGTTACTTCATATGCTGTCACACTGTACTAAACCCAGACTGGTCTGTTACTTCATATGCTGTCACACTGTACTAAACACAGACTGGTCTGTTACTTCATATGCTGTCACACTGTACTAAACCCAGACTGGTCTGTTACTTCATATGCTGTCACACTGTACTTAACCCAGACTGGTCTGTTACTTCATAAGCTGTCACACTGTATTAAACCCAGACAGGTCTGTTATTTCATATGCTGTCACACTGTACTAAACCCAAACTGGTCTGTTACTTCATATGCTGTCACACTGTACTAAACCCAGACTGGTCTGTTACTTCATATGCTGTCACACTGTACTAAACCCAGACTGGTCTGTTACTTCATATGCTGTCACACTGTACTAAACCCAGACTGGTCTGTTACTTCATATGCTGTCACACTGTACTAAACCCAGACTGGTCTATTACTTCATATGCTGTCACACTGTACTAAACCCAGACTGGTCTGTTACTTCATATGCTGTCACACTGTACTTTACCCAGACTGGTCTGTTACTTCATATGCTGTCACACTGTACTTAACCCAGACTGGTATGTTACTTCATAAGCTGTCACACTGTATTAAACCCAGACTGGTCTGTTACTTCATATGCTGTCACACTGTACTAAACCCAAACTGGTCTGTTACTTCATATGCTGTCACACTGTACTTTACCCAGACTGGTCTGTTACTTCATATGCTGTCACACTGTACTAAACCCAGACTGGTCTGTTACTTCATATGCTGTCACACTGTACTAAACCCAGACTGGTCTGTTACTTCATATGCTGTCACACTGTACTAAACACAGACTGGTCTGTTACTTCATATGCGGTCACACTGTACTAAACCCAGACTGGTCTGTTACTTCATATGCTGTCACACTGTACTAAACCCAGACTGGTCTGTTACTTCATATGCTGTCACACTGTACTAAACCCAGACTGGTCTGTTACTTCATATGCTGTCACACTGTACTATACCCAGACTGGTCTGTTACTTCATATGCTGTCACACTGTACTAAACCCAGACTGGTCTGTTACTTCATATGCTGTCACACTGTACTAAACCCAGACTGGTCTGTTACTTCATATGCTGTCACACTGTACTAAACCCAGACTGGTCTGTTACTTCATATGCTGTCACACTGTACTTAACCCAGACTGGTCTGTTACTTCATAAGCTGTCACACTGTATTAAACCCAGACAGGTCTGTTATTTCATATGCTGTCACACTGTACTAAACCCAAACTGGTCTGTTACTTCATATGCTGTCACACTGTACTAAACCCAGACTGGTCTGTTACTTCATATGCTGTCACACTGTACTAAACCCAGACTGGTCTGTTACTTCATATGCTGTCACACTGTACTAAACCCAGACTGGTCTGTTACTTCATATGCTGTCACACTGTACTAAACCCAGACTGGTCTGTTACTTCATATGCTGTCACACTGTACTAAACCCAGACTGGTCTGTTACTTCATATGCTGTCACACTGTACTATACCCAGACTGGTCTGTTACTTCATATGCTGTCACACTGTACTAAACCCAGACTGGTCTGTTACTTCATATGCTGTCACACTGTACTAAACACAGACTGGTCTGTTACTTCATATGCTGTCACACTGTACTAAACCCAGACTGGTCTGTTACTTCATATGCTGTCACACTGTACTTAACCCAGACTGGTCTGTTACTTCATAAGCTGTCACACTGTATTAAACCCAGACAGGTCTGTTATTTCATATGCTGTCACACTGTACTAAACCCAAACTGGTCTGTTACTTCATATGCTGTCACACTGTACTAAACCCAGACTGGTCTGTTACTTCATATGCTGTCACACTGTACTAAACCCAGACTGGTCTGTTACTTCATATGCTGTCACACTGTACTAAACCCAGACTGGTCTGTTACTTCATATGCTGTCACACTGTACTAAACCCAGACTGGTCTGTTACTTCATATGCTGTCACACTGTACTAAACCCAGACTGGTCTGTTACTTCATATGCTGTCACACTGTACTATACCCAGACTGGTCTGTTACTTCATATGCTGTCACACTGTACTAAACCCAGACTGGTCTGTTACTTCATATGCTGTCACACTGTACTAAACCCAGACTGGTCTGTTACTTCATATGCTGTCACACTGTACTAAACCCAGACTGGTCTGTTACTTCATATGCTGTCACACTGTACTAAACCCAGACTGTTCTGTTACTTCATATGCTGTCACACTGTACTTAACCCAGACTGGTCTGTTACTTCATAAGCTGTCACACTGTATTAAACCCAGACAGGTCTGTTATTTCATATGCTGTCACACTGTACTAAACCCAAACTGGTCTGTTACTTCATATGCTGTCACACTGTACTAAACCCAGACTGGTCTGTTACTTCATATGCTGTCACACTGTACTAAACCCAGACTGGTCTGTTACTTCATATGCTGTCACACTGTACTAAACCCAGACTGGTCTGTTACTTCATATGCTGTCACACTGTACTAAACCCAGACTGGTCTATTACTTCATATGCTGTCACACTGTACTAAACCCAGACTGGTCTGTTACTTCATATGCTGTCACACTGTACTTTACCCAGACTGGTCTGTTACTTCATATGCTGTCACACTGTACTTAACCCAGACTGGTATGTTACTTCATAAGCTGTCACACTGTATTAAACCCAGACTGGTCTGTTACTTCATATGCTGTCACACTGTACTAAACCCAAACTGGTCTGTTACTTCATATGCTGTCACACTGTACTAAACCCAGACTGGTCTGTTACTTCATATGCTGTCACACTGTACTAAACCCAGACTGGTCTGTTACTTCATATGCTGTCACACTGTACTAAACCCAGACTGGTCTGTTACTTCATATGCTGTCACACTGTACTAAACACAGACTGGTCTGTTACTTCATATGCGGTCACACTGTACTAAACCCAGACTGGTCTGTTACTTCATATGCTGTCACACTGTACTAAACCCAGACTGGTCTGTTACTTCATATGCTGTCACACTGTACTAAACCCAGACTGGTCTGTTACTTCATATGCTGTCACACTGTACTATACCCAGACTGGTCTGTTACTTCATATGCTGTCACACTGTACTAAACCCAGACTGGTCTGTTACTTCATATGCTGTCACACTGTACTAAACACAGACTGGTCTGTTACTTCATATGCTGTCACACTGTACTAAACCCAGACTGGTCTGTTACTTCATATGCTGTCACACTGTACTTAACCCAGACTGGTCTGTTACTTCATAAGCTGTCACACTGTATTAAACCCAGACAGGTCTGTTATTTCATATGCTGTCACACTGTACTAAACCCAAACTGGTCTGTTACTTCATATGCTGTCACACTGTACTAAACCCAGACTGGTCTGTTACTTCATATGCTGTCACACTGTACTAAACCCAAACTGGTCTGTTACTTCATATGCTGTCACACTGTACTAAACCCAGACTGGTCTGTTACTTCATATGCTGTCACACTGTACTAAACCCAGACTGGTCTGTTACTTCATATGCTGTCACACTGTACTAAACCCAGACTGGTCTGTTACTTCATATGCTGTCACACTGTACTAAACCCAGACTGGTCTGTTACTTCATATGCTGTCACACTGTACTAAACCCAGACTGGTCTGTTACTTCATATGCTGTCACACTGTACTATACCCAGACTGGTCTGTTACTTCATATGCTGTCACACTGTACTAAACCCAGACTGGTCTGTTACTTCATATGCTGTCACACTGTACTAAACACAGACTGGTCTGTTACTTCATATGCTGTCACACTGTACTAAACCCAGACTGGTCTGTTACTTCATATGCTGTCACACTGTACTTAACCCAGACTGGTCTGTTATTTCATAAGCTGTCACACTGTATTAAACCCAGACAGGTCTGTTATTTCATATGCTGTCACACTGTACTAAACCCAAACTGGTCTGTTACTTCATATGCTGTCACACTGTACTAAACCCAGACTGGTCTGTTACTTCATATGCTGTCACACTGTACTAAACCCAGACTGGTCTGTTACTTCATATGCTGTCACACTGTACTAAACCCAGACTGGTCTGTTACTTCATATGCTGTCACACTGTACTAAACCCAGACTGGTCTGTTACTTCATATGCTGTCACACTGTACTAAACCCAGACTGGTCTGTTACTTCATATGCTGTCACACTGTACTATACCCAGACTGGTCTGTTACTTCATATGCTGTCACACTGTACTAAACCCAGACTGGTCTGTTACTTCATATGCTGTCACACTGTACTAAACCCAGACTGGTCTGTTACTTCATATGCTGTCACACTGTACTAAACACAGACTGGTCTGTTACTTCATATGCTGTCACACTGTACTAAACCCAGACTGGTCTGTTACTTCATATGCTGTCACACTGTACTTAACCCAGACTGGTCTGTTACTTCATAAGCTGTCACACTGTATTAAACCCAGACAGGTCTGTTATTTCATATGCTGTCACACTGTACTAAACCCAAACTGGTCTGTTACTTCATATGCTGTCACACTGTACTAAACCCAGACTGGTCTGTTACTTCATATGCTGTCACACTGTACTAAACCCAGACTGGTCTGTTACTTCATATGCTGTCACACTGTACTAAACCCAGACTGGTCTGTTACTTCATATGCTGTCACACTGTACTAAACCCAGACTGGTCTATTACTTCATATGCTGTCACACTGTACTAAACCCAGACTGGTCTGTTACTTCATATGCTGTCACACTGTACTTTACCCAGACTGGTCTGTTACTTCATATGCTGTCACACTGTACTTAACCCAGACTGGTATGTTACTTCATAAGCTGTCACACTGTATTAAACCCAGACTGGTCTGTTACTTCATATGCTGTCACACTGTACTAAACCCAAACTGGTCTGTTACTTCATATGCTGTCACACTGTACTAAACCCAGACTGGTCTGTTACTTCATATGCTGTCACACTGTACTAAACCCAGACTGGTCTGTTACTTCATATGCTGTCACACTGTACTAAACCCAGACTGGTCTGTTACTTCATATGCTGTCACACTGTACTAAACACAGACTGGTCTGTTACTTCATATGCGGTCACACTGTACTAAACCCAGACTGGTCTGTTACTTCATATGCTGTCACACTGTACTAAACCCAGACTGGTCTGTTACTTCATATGCTGTCACACTGTACTAAACCCAGACTGGTCTGTTACTTCATATGCTGTCACACTGTACTATACCCAGACTGGTCTGTTACTTCATATGCTGTCACACTGTACTAAACCCAGACTGGTCTGTTACTTCATATGCTGTCACACTGTACTAAACACAGACTGGTCTGTTACTTCATATGCTGTCACACTGTACTAAACCCAGACTGGTCTGTTACTTCATATGCTGTCACACTGTACTTAACCCAGACTGGTCTGTTACTTCATAAGCTGTCACACTGTATTAAACCCAGACAGGTCTGTTATTTCATATGCTGTCACACTGTACTAAACCCAAACTGGTCTGTTACTTCATATGCTGTCACACTGTACTAAACCCAGACTGGTCTGTTACTTCATATGCTGTCACACTGTACTAAACCCAGACTGGTCTGTTACTTCATATGCTGTCACACTGTACTAAACCCAGACTGGTCTGTTACTTCATATGCTGTCACACTGTACTAAACCCAGACTGGTCTGTTACTTCATATGCTGTCACACTGTACTAAACCCAGACTGGTCTGTTACTTCATATGCTGTCACACTGTACTTTACCCAGACTGGTCTGTTACTTCATATGCTGTCACACTGTACTTAACCCAGACTGGTATGTTACTTCATAAGCTGTCACACTGTATTAAACCCAGACTGGTCTGTTACTTCATATGCTGTCACACTGTACTAAACCCAAACTGGTCTGTTACTTCATATGCTGTCACACTGTACTAAACCCAGACTGGTCTGTTACTTCATATGCTGTCACACTGTACTAAACCCAGACTGGTCTGTTACTTCATATGCTGTCACACTGTACTAAACCCAGACTGGTCTGTTACTTCATATGCTGTCACACTGTACTAAACCCAGACTGGTCTGTTACTTCATATGCTGTCACACTGTACTAAACACAGACTGGTCTGTTACTTCATATGCGGTCACACTGTACTAAACCCAGACTGGTCTGTTACTTCATATGCTGTCACACTGTACTATACCCAGACTGGTCTGTTACTTCATATGCTGTCACACTGTACTAAACCCAGACTGGTCTGTTACTTCATATGCTGTCACACTGTACTATACCCAGACTGGTCTGTTACTTCATATGCTGTCACACTGTACTATACCCAGACTGGTCTGTTACTTCATATGCTGTCACACTGTACTTAACCCAGACTGGTCTGTTACTTCATAAGCTGTCACACTGTATTAAACCCAGACAGGTCTGTTATTTCATATGCTGTCACACTGTACTAAACCCAAACTGGTCTGTTACTTCATATGCTGTCACACTGTACTAAACCCAGACTGGTCTGTTACTTCATATGCTGTCACACTGTACTAAACCCAGACTGGTCTGTTACTTCATATGCTGTCACACTGTACTAAACACAGACTGGTCTGTTACTTCATATGCTGTCACACTGTACTAAACCCAGACTGGTCTGTTACTTCATATGCTGTCACACTGTATTAAACCCAGACAGGTCTGTTATTTCATATGCTGTCACACTGTACTAAACCCAAACTGGTCTGTTACTTCATATGCGGTCACACTGTACTAAACCCAGACTGGTCTGTTACTTCATATGCTGTCACACTGTACTATACCCAGACTGGTCTGTTACTTCATATGCTGTCACACTGTACTAAACCCAGACTGGTCTGTTACTTCATATGCTGTCACACTGTACTATACCCAGACTGGTCTGTTACTTCATATGCTGTCACACTGTACTATACCCAGACTGGTCTGTTACTTCATATGCTGTCACACTGTACTTAACCCAGACTGGTCTGTTACTTCATAAGCTGTCACACTGTATTAAACCCAGACAGGTCTGTTATTTCATATGCTGTCATACTGTACTAAACCCAAACTGGTCTGTTACTTCATATGCTGTCACACTGTACTAAACCCAGACTGGTCTGTTACTTCATATGCTGT
Organism: Oncorhynchus kisutch; assembly: GCF_002021735.2. Lineage (NCBI taxonomy): Eukaryota > Metazoa > Chordata > Actinopteri > Salmoniformes > Salmonidae > Oncorhynchus > Oncorhynchus kisutch. The sequence continues at coordinate 6,126,296 of NC_034184.2, forward strand.
CACACTGTACTAAACACAGACTGGTCTGTTACTTCATATGCTGTCACACTGTACTAAACCCAGACTGGTATGTTACTTCATATGCTGTCACACTGTATTAAACCCAGACAGGTCTGTTATTTCATATGCTGTCACACTGTACTAAACCCAAACTGGTCTGTTACTTCATATGCTGTCACACTGTACTATACCCAGACTGGTCTGTTACTTCATATGCTGTCACACTGTACTAAACCCAGACTGGTCTGTTACTTCATATGCTGTCACACTGTACTATACCCAGACTGGTCTGTTACTTCATATGCTGTCACACTGTACTATACCCAGACTGGTCTGTTACTTCATATGCTGTCACACTGTACTAAACCCAGACTGGTCTGTTACTTCATATGCTGTCACACTGTACTAAACACAGACTGGTCTGTTACTTCATATGCTGTCACACTGTACTAAACCCAAACTGGTCTGTTACTTCATATGCTGTCACACTGTACTAAACCCAGACTGGTCTGTTACTTCATATGCTGTCACACTGTACTAAACACAGACTGGTCTGTTACTTCATATGCTGTCACACTGTACTAAACCCAGACTGGTCTGTTACTTCATATGCTGTCACACTGTATTAAACCCAGACAGGTCTGTTATTTCATATGCTGTCACACTGTACTAAACCCAAACTGGTCTGTTACTTCATATGCTGTCACACTGTACTATACCCAGACTGGTCTGTTACTTCATATGCTGTCACACTGTACTAAACCCAGACTGGTCTGTTACTTCATATGCTGTCACACTGTACTATACCCAGACTGGTCTGTTACTTCATATGCTGTCACACTGTACTATACCCAGACTGGTCTGTTACTTCATATGCTGTCACACTGTACTTAACCCAGACTGGTCTGTTACTTCATAAGCTGTCACACTGTATTAAACCCAGACAGGTCTGTTATTTCATATGCTGTCACACTGTACTAAACCCAAACTGGTCTGTTACTTCATATGCTGTCACACTGTACTAAACCCAGACTGGTCTGTTACTTCATATGCTGTCACACTGTACTAAACCCAGACTGGTCTGTTACTTCATATGCTGTCACACTGTACTAAACACAGACTGGTCTGTTACTTCATATGCTGTCACACTGTACTAAACCCAGACTGGTCTGTTACTTCATATGCTGTCACACTGTACTAAACCCAGACTGGTCTGTTACTTCATATGCTGGCACACTGTACTAAACCCAGACTGGTCTGTTACTTCATATGCTGTCACACTGTACTATACCCAGACTGGTCTGTTACTTCATATGCTGTCACACTGTACTATACCCAGACTGGTCTGTTACTTCATATGCTGTCACACTGTACTTAACCCAGACTGGTCTGTTACTTCATAAGCTGTCACACTGTATTAAACCCAGACAGGTCTGTTATTTCATATGCTGTCACACTGTACTAAACCCAAACTGGTCTGTTACTTCATATGCTGTCACACTGTACTAAACCCAGACTGGTCTGTTACTTCATATGCTGTCACACTGTACTAAACCCAGACTGGTCTGTTACTTCATATGCTGTCACACTGTACTAAACACAGACTGGTCTGTTACTTCATATGCTGTCACACTGTACTAAACCCAGACTGGTCTGTTACTTCATATGCTGTCACACTGTATTAAACCCAGACAGGTATGTTATTTCATATGCTGTCACACTGTACTAAACCCAAACTGGTCTGTTACTTCATATGCTGTCACACTGTACTATACCCAGACTGGTCTGTTACTTCATATGCTGTCACACTGTACTAAACCCAGACTGGTCTGTTACTTCATATGCTGTCACACTGTACTATACCCAGACTGGTCTGTTACTTCATATGCTGTCACACTGTACTATACCCAGACTGGTCTGTTACTTCATATGCTGTCACACTGTACTTAACCCAGACTGGTCTGTTACTTCATAAGCTGTCACACTGTATTAAACCCAGACAGGTCTGTTATTTCATATGCTGTCACACTGTACTAAACCCAAACTGGTCTGTTACTTCATATGCTGTCACACTGTACTAAACCCAGACTGGTCTGTTACTTCATATGCTGTCACACTGTACTAAACCCAGACTGGTCTGTTACTTCATATGCTGTCACACTGTACTAAACACAGACTGGTCTGTTACTTCATATGCTGTCACACTGTACTAAACCCAGACTGGTCTGTTACTTCATATGCTGTCACACTGTACTTAACCCAGACTGGTCTGTTACTTCATAAGCTGTCACACTGTATTAAACCCAGACAGGTCTGTTATTTCATATGCTGTCACACTGTACTAAACCCAAACTGGTCTGTTACTTCATATGCTGTCACACTGTACTAAACCCAGACTGGTCTGTTACTTCATATGCTGTCACACTGTACTAAACCCAGACTGGTCTGTTACTTCATATGCTGTCACACTGTACTTTACCCAGACTGGTCTGTTACTTCATATGCTGTCACACTGTACTTAACCCAGACTGGTATGTTACTTCATAAGCTGTCACACTGTATTAAACCCAGACTGGTCTGTTACTTCATATGCTGTCACACTGTACTAAACCCAAACTGGTCTGTTACTTCATATGCTGTCACACTGTACTAAACCCAGACTGGTCTGTTACTTCATATGCTGTCACACTGTACTAAACCCAGACTGGTCTGTTACTTCATATGCTGTCACACTGTACTAAACCCAGACTGGTCTGTTACTTCATATGCTGTCACACTGTACTAAACCCAGACTGGTCTGTTACTTCATATGCTGTCACACTGTACTAAACACAGACTGGTCTGTTACTTCATATGCGGTCACACTGTACTAAACCCAGACTGGTCTGTTACTTCATATGCTGTCACACTGTACTATACCCAGACTGGTCTGTTACTTCATATGCTGTCACACTGTACTAAACCCAGACTGGTCTGTTACTTCATATGCTGTCACACTGTACTATACCCAGACTGGTCTGTTACTTCATATGCTGTCACACTGTACTATACCCAGACTGGTCTGTTACTTCATATGCTGTCACACTGTACTTAACCCAGACTGGTCTGTTACTTCATAAGCTGTCACACTGTATTAAACCCAGACAGGTCTGTTATTTCATATGCTGTCACACTGTACTAAACCCAAACTGGTCTGTTACTTCATATGCTGTCACACTGTACTAAACCCAGACTGGTCTGTTACTTCATATGCTGTCACACTGTACTAAACCCAGACTGGTCTGTTACTTCATATGCTGTCACACTGTACTAAACACAGACTGGTCTGTTACTTCATATGCTGTCACACTGTACTAAACCCAGACTGGTCTGTTACTTCATATGCTGTCACACTGTACTTAACCCAGACTGGTCTGTTACTTCATAAGCTGTCACACTGTATTAAACCCAGACAGGTCTGTTATTTCATATGCTGTCACACTGTACTAAACCCAAACTGGTCTGTTACTTCATATGCTGTCACACTGTACTAAACCCAGACTGGTCTGTTACTTCATATGCTGTCACACTGTACTAAACCCAGACTGGTCTGTTACTTCATATGCTGTCACACTGTACTAAACCCAGACTGGTCTGTTACTTCATATGCTGTCACACTGTACTAAACCCAGACTGGTCTGTTACTTCATATGCTGTCACACTGTACTAAACCCAGACTGGTCTGTTACTTCATATGCTGTCACACTGTACTTTACCCAGACTGGTCTGTTACTTCATATGCTGTCACACTGTACTTAACCCAGACTGGTATGTTACTTCATAAGCTGTCACACTGTATTAAACCCAGACTGGTCTGTTACTTCATATGCTGTCACACTGTACTAAACCCAAACTGGTCTGTTACTTCATATGCTGTCACACTGTACTAAACCCAGACTGGTCTGTTACTTCATATGCTGTCACACTGTACTAAACCCAGACTGGTCTGTTACTTCATATGCTGTCACACTGTACTAAACCCAGACTGGTCTGTTACTTCATATGCTGTCACACTGTACTAAACCCAGACTGGTCTGTTACTTCATATGCTGTCACACTGTACTAAACACAGACTGGTCTGTTACTTCATATGCGGTCACACTGTACTAAACCCAGACTGGTCTGTTACTTCATATGCTGTCACACTGTACTAAACCCAGACTGGTCTGTTACTTCATATGCTGTCACACTGTACTAAACCCAGACTGGTCTGTTACTTCATATGCTGTCACACTGTACTAAACCCAGACTGGTCTGTTACTTCATATGCTGTCACACTGTACTAAACCCAGACTGGTCTGTTACTTCATATGCTGTCACACTGTACTAAACCCAGACTGGTCTGTTACTTCATATGCTGTCACACTGTACTAAACCCAGACTGGTCTGTTACTTCATATGCTGTCACACTGTACTAAACCCAGACTGGTCTGTTACTTCATATGCTGTCACACTGTACTAAACCCAGACTGGTCTGTTACTTCATATGCTGTCACACTGTACTAAACCCAGACTGGTCTGTTACTTCATATGCTGTCACACTGTACTAAACCCAGACTGGTCTGTTACTTCATATGCTGTCACACTGTACTAAACCCAGACTGGTCTGTTACTTCATATGCTGTCACACTGTACTAAACCCAGACTGGTCTGTTACTTCATATGCTGTCACACTGTACTAAACCCAGACTGGTCTGTTACTTCATATGCTGTCACACTGTACTAAACCCAGACTGGTCTGTTACTTCATATGCTGTCACACTGTACTAAACACAGACTGGTCTGTTACTTCATATGCTGTCACACTGTACTAAACACAGACTGCTACCCTGGTTACAAAGATAACCAGGGCAACATGGAAATGAGTGATGAAAGACCCCTCTTACAAAGCGACCCTTTGTGTGTTTGATGCTGAGTCTTTTGGCATCGCCGTCTCACAGGGCCACGATTTTGCATTCAAGGGAGCAGCGAGCTTTAGGCTTGGAAAGATGATCAAGGAAGATGTTCGAGGTGTTTTCCCTGCCTCCCCCACAGGTCGGTGGGGGTAAACCCAGGAATACATGTCTTCTCATGAGGTACAGACTCAAAAATACTTATTTACTGTAACGTTATGCAGGGAGACAGAATACTTCATAATGGCAGGCCCTTCAAAACCGAGGAGACATTGAAGTTTGAACTTCAATGTCTTTATTCCAGAAGCTTCCCTCTGTATGTGTTGATCATCACAACTCAAGATGAGGATATGACTCCAAAATATTGACAATAAAACAGGAATGGAATGGATCTGGAATGAATATCAGCCAAGTCCTCAAATCGATGAGTGGATATGAATGACATCTGAGGGAAGATAATTTCAGGGGAAGGGAATTATGTGATGTTGTTCAGCGGCATTGAAATAGTCCCAGCCAGCTAGAGACAAATTAATATTGCGCTTCAGTCGGAATCACTCTGAACTGATCTTAGTTAGAAGCAGACATCTGCACCCACACAGCTGCCTGCATAGAGATACTGTATCATGTTCTAATTATATTTTTTATGGCCAACTGCTTAGATTACCCCTCTTTCACTTTCAGTTCCTTCCCAGTCTAGAGATTGATTAGTGTCAGAGGAAGATCACTTCCCTTGGTTCCACTCTACCAACACTGCAGTGACTACAGGTCCTTGTGAGGGGTTGTACTTTCCCAGAAAATGGGGTTACCTTAACTAATCCAGTTGTAACCATAGTAATTAACACACAAACATAGCATGTTTTGATGTTCATTGATACTACCTTACCAGACCAGTTAGAATTGTCAAGAAACCAACAAGACTGCTACAGTACAAACCCTCTTAGAATGTAGTCTGAGAATCATTTACATGATATGCAGTACCAGTCAAAAGTTTGGACGCACCTAGGCATTCAAGGGTTTTTCTTTATTTTACCAAGAAAGAGAGTGATGGAGTGCTGCATCAGATGACCTGGCCTCCACAATCACCTGACCTCAACCCAGTTGAGATGGTTTGGGATGAGTTGGGATGAGTTGACCACAGAATGAAGGAAAAGCAGTCAACAAGTGCTCAGCATATGTGGGAACTCCTTCAAGACTGTTGGAAAAGCATTCCAGGTGAAGCTGGTTGAAAGAATGCCAAGAGTGCTCAAAGCTGTCATCAAGGCAAAGAGTGGCTACTTTAAAGAATCTCAAACATAAAATATATGTTGATTTGCTTAACACTCTTTTGGTTACTACATGATTCCATATGTGTTATTTCATAGTTTTAATGTCTTCACTATTATTCTGCAATGTAGAAAATAGTCAAACTAAAGAAAAACCCTGGAATGAGTAGGTGTTCTAAAACTTTTGACTGCTACTGTACATTGTTATAATGACCTGGCTATGATTGAATGCAATGCTGGATATGTTGGAAACACAATTATGACCAGCTGCATTGTGTTAAACACAGGCAGTAGCAAAGGGCACAGAAAGTGTGATACTTAGTAATTTGGAGTGTCAAATTCAAACTGAATGTCTATTTTGGGAGTATTGTCCAGAAAGGGTACAATGTGCACAGCGTGCTACACTGCCTAGCTCCCTTACAGTGTAATTACATGACTAATTGAGTGTAGGGAGGAACAGTATTCAACCCCTCATTGATTCTGAAGGGGCAAAAACCCTATAATGATCACAACAAATCATTACTTCCCAGAGCTTCTCTAAGTCTGAAACCCCTTCCATTATTATTTGAGAGAGCGTAACAACTCTGAGTTGGAAAGGTCAGAGGTACTCAAATGAGAGACAAAGAGTACACTTTCAAGACAAGTTCTTAGTAAGCAAAACAATATATAAATGGTATATTAACTAGATCATTTCCATGTAGACCTTTATTGTGGTGATGTGTGGCCCTGTACTGTTATATTTATTAGAAGACCACATACTGTATATATATTTATAAACTGGGTGGTTCCAGCCTGAATGCTTACTGGCTAAAAGCTGTGGTACATGAGACCATATACCACGGATATGACAAATCATTTATTTTTACTGTTCTAATGACATTGGTAACCAGTTTATAATCAAATCAAAATCAAATCAAATTTATTTATATAGCCCTTCGTACATCAGCTGATATCTCAAAGTGCTGTACAGAAACCCAGCCTAAAACCCCAAACAGCAAGCAATGCAGGTGTAGAAGCACGGTGGCTAGGAAAAACTCCCTAGAAAGGCCAAAACCTAGGAAGAAACCTAGAGAGGAACCAGGCTATGTGGGGTGGCCAGTCCTCTTCTGGCTGTGCCGGGTGGAGATTATAACAGAACATGGCCAAGATGTTCAAATGTTCATAAATGACCAGCATGGTCGAATAATAATAAGGCAGAACAGTTGAAACTGGAGCAGCAGCACGGTCAGGTGGACTGGGGACAGCAAGGACGATAAGACACCTCAGGGGTTTGTGGTGTATGGCCAACAGACCATGGCTAAAGGCTGTATCCAGGCACTCTTAAGAACATCTCATAGCCATGGTATATTGGCCATATACCACACCACACCCCCTCGTGCCTTATTGCTTTAATATACAATACCGTTCAAAAGTTTGGGGTCACGTAGAAATGTCTTTGTTTTTTAAAGAAAAGCATTTTTTTTTCTTAAAAAAAAAACATCAAATTTATCAGAAATACAGTTTAGACATGGTTGTAAATTACTATTGTAGCTGGAAACGGCTGATGTTTTTATGGAATATCTACATTGGTGTACAGAGGTCCATTATCAGCAACCATCAGTCCTGTGTTCCAATGGCACATTGTATTAGCTAATCCAAGTATATCATTTTAAAAGGCTAATTGATCATTAGAAAACCCCTTTGCAATTATGTTAGCACAGCTGAAAACTGTTGTGCTGATTTAAAGAAGCAATACAACTGGCCTTCTTTAGACTAGTTGAGTATCTGGAGCATTTGTGGGTTCGATTACAGGCTCAAAATGGCTAGAAACAAAAAACATTCTTCTGAAACTCGTCAGTCTATTCTTGTTCTGAGAAATGAAGGCTATTACATGCGAGAAATTGCCAAGAAACTGAAGATCTCGTTCAAAGCTGTGTACTACTCCCTTCACAGAACAGCACAAACTGTCTCTAACCAGAATAGAAAGAGGAATCCCCGGTGCACAACTGAGCAAGAGGACAAGTACATTAGAGTGTCTAGTTTGAGAAACAGGCGCCTCACAAGTCCTCAACTGGCAGCTTCATTAAATAGTATCCGCAAAACACCAGTCTCAACGCCAACAGTGAAGAGGCAACTCCGGGATGCTGGCCTTCTAGGCAGAGTTGCAAAGAATAAGACATATCTCAGACTGGCCAATAAAAATAAAAGATGAAGATGGGCAAAAGAACACAGACACTGGACAGAGGAACTCTGCCTAGAAGGCCAGCATCCCAGAGTCGCCTCTTCACTGTTGATGTTGAGACTGGTGTTTTGTGGGTACTATTTAATGAAGCTGCCAGTTGAGGACTCGTGAGGCATCTGTTTCTCAAACTAGACACTCTAATGTACTTGTCCTCTTGCTCAGTTGTGCACTGGGGCCTCCTACTCCTCTTTCTATTCTGGTTAGAGACTGTTTGTGCTATTCTGTGAAGGGAATAGTACACAGTCTTGTACCAGATCTACAGTTTCTTGGCAATTTCTTGCATGGAATAGCCTTCATTTCTCAGAACAAGAATAGACTGATGAGTTTCAGATTAAAGTTCTTCATTTCTGGCCATTTTGAGCCTGTAAACGAAGCCCCTAATGCTAATGCTACAGATACTCAACTATTCTAAAGAAGGACAGTTGTATTGCTTCTTTAAATCAGCACAACAGTTTCCGGCTGTGCTAACATAATTGCAAAAGGGTTTTCTAATGATCAATTAGCCTTTTGAAATGATCAATTTGGATTAGCTAACACAACGTGCCATTGGAACAAAGGAGTGATGGTTGCTGATAATGGACCTCTGTACGCCTATGTAGATATTCCATAAAAAACTGCCGTTTCCAGCTACAATAGTCATTTACAACGTTAACAATGTCTACACTGTATCTCTGATCAATTTGATGTAATTTTAATGGACAAAAAATTGCTTTTCTTTCAAAAACAAGGAAATGTCTAAATGACCCCAAACTTTTGAACGGTAGTGTATATATACCCTTTTCAAAACAAGTTGGCCTGAGTTACAACTGAGATACAACAGACACAGGAAATGAGCTCCAACAAAAGGAGCTTTCCCCCCCTCTTGTGGATATTTGAGAAACTACCAGACAATAGCCAGCATTTCCTGCTATTACTCTACATGTGTTATCACACTTCCTGCTGCAATAAAGTGCAAAGAATGAATGATGGCAATACATAACCCGACTTTTGTCTGCAAAATATTTCTGGTTTAGGTAATGTGATCTAGATAATAAAAATAACTTGAAACTAAATTAACAAGGCAATATCACACAGACACCAATCGGCAGACTTTGGCTAGATACAGACGATGATAATATACACATGTAGAATCTTAATTTAAACACCCTGTTGCAGGAGGAGTTTCCTGCAATGCAGGACATTTAAAACATATTGTGTATTTGAGGTTTAAAACGACTTCTGAAGTTTGTAATTTCCGTTTAGACATTTCTGACTTGATTTTCCCTTACGAAAAATGTATCAACCCCAACAAATGTATAATCCACATAATCATTCACATTTCCTGTTGCTGCAGGATTATCTTCCTGCTGTAGCAAACTGGCTCAAATTAAGATCCTACAGCTGTACTGTAGCATGCATGAATTCAAGATCCACTTAACTAGACTACTCTGAAAGGGCAGAAGGACAGAAGTGGAAAACAAAGTTGACTGATGACAGGAAGTGGACTGTCAGTAGACATAATGTACTGATGTGACATTTGATAGAGGAGGCATGGTAAAGCTGGGGACTAATGTCCCCATGTTAGATTTTTTTTTTTTGACTAATGTCAGTGAATTGTTTGTGAAAGCCTTGCCATTGTACATACTGTATGAGAACCTTACGACCACATCAATGTGAAATATGTGAACATTAAACCCACACAGCTGTGACAATTAAGAAATAATACAGATGGTGTTCATAATGCGCTTCTGAACAATATGGAATATCTCACAACAAAGTCCTTCTTCTATAGGAAATAATCTATGTGGAATAAAGAACAAGGCCTTTACTGTGACGATTAACAGCCCATTCTCACCAGAGCCTATTAAACCTCAGAGGAACACAGCTCCATAGGACATCAAGACTAGAGGCATTATAGCTCTTTGAAGGTCTGTGCACTTTGCAGAAATGACAACAGGAAACCACTGCAGCATTGGGCACCTTAGTTCTATATAAAGGCCATTCTAGAGAAGGGGACTCAGCAACTTCTCTCTTGGAAACGTGATCACATTATGCTATCTTTGTCATTGTCTCTTCATGATATCAAGTACATCCATTCATTGAAAAACATGAGGGCAGTGGTGGAAAAAGTACCCAACTGTCATACCTGAGTAAAAGTAAAGATTCCTTAATAGAAAATGACTCAAATAAAAGTAAAAAGTGGAGGAGTGGAGTAAAAAGTACAATATTTTCTTTAGGAATGCAGTGAAGTAAAAGTAGACGAAAATATAAATAGAACAGTATAGATAAGATACCCCCAAAAATGACTTAAGTAGTATTTTTGTTCACTTTACCACACTGCATAAGGGAAATCATAATTCATGATTGATTGTTAATCAACAACAACACATTATACATTATTGGACTTTTTATGTTGAGGCCTGCCTATATTAGATAGAAAACATAAACGTAAGTGTTTTAAAGTTTGTGACTGGAATCACAATGAGGAGCATCAGATGCCTTGCATGTTTAAAACATATATTTACAGTTGAAGTTGAAGTCAGAAGTTTACATACACCTTAGCCAAATACATTTAAACTCAGTTTTTCACAATTCCTGACCTTTAATCCTAGTAAAAAGTCCCTGTCTTTGGTCAGTTAGGATCACCACTTTATTTTAAGAATGTGAAATATCAGAATAATAGTAAAGAGAATGATTTTTGTTCAGCTTTTATTTCTTTCATCACATTCCCAGTGGGTCAGAAGTTTACATATACTCAATTAGTATTTGGTAGCATTGCCTTTAAATTGTTTAACTTGGGTCAAACGTTTCGGGTAGCCTTCCACAAGCTTCCCACAATAAGTTGGGTGAATTTTGGCCCATTCCTCCTGACAGCTGGTGTAATTGAGTCAGGTTTGTAGGTCTCCTTGCTCGCACACACTTTTTCAGTTCTGCCCACACATTTTCTATAGGGTTGAGGTCAGGGCTTTGTGATGGCAAAATGGCTTAAGGACAACAGTCAAGGTATTGGAGTGGCCACAACTTTGGAAGTATGCTTGGGGTCACTGTCCATTTGGAAGACCCATTTGCAACCAAGCTTTAACTTGTGTCTTGAGATGTTGCTTTAATATATCCACTTAATTTTCCACCTCATGATGCCATCTATTTTGTGAAGTGCACCAGTCCCTCCTGCAGCAAAGCACCCCCACAACATGATGCTGCCACCCCCGTGCTTCACGGTTGGGATGGTGTTCTTCGGCTTCAAGCCTCCCCCTTTTCCTCCAAACATAACGATGATCATTATCGCCAAACAGTTCTATTTTTGTTTCATCAGACCAGAGGACATTTCTCCAAAAAGTACAATCTTTGTCCCCATGTGCAGTTGCAAACTGTAGTCCGGCTTTTTTATGGTGGTTTTAGAGCAGTGGCTTCTTCCTTGCTGGTCGACCTTTGAGGTTATGCCAATATAGGACTCCTTTTACTGTGGATATAGATACTTTTGTACCTGTTTCCTCCAGCATCTTCACATGGTCCTTTGCTGTTGTTCTGGGACTGATTTGCACTTTTCACAGCAAAGTACGTTCATCTCTAGGAGACACAATGCATCTCATTCCAGAGCGCTATGAGGGCTGCGTGGTCCCATGGTGTTTATACTTGCGTACTATTGTTTGTACAGATGAACGTGGTAGCTTCAGGCATTTGGAAATTGGTCTCAAGGATGAACCAGAATTGTGGAGGTCTACAATTTTTTTTCTGAGGTCTTGGCTGATTTCTTTTGATTTTCTCATGATGTCAAGCAAAGAGGCACTGAGTTTGAAGGTAGGCCTTGAAATACATCCACAGGTACACCTCTAATTGACTCAAATTATGTCAATTAGCCTGTCAGAAACTTCTAAAGCCATGACATCATTTCTGGAATTTTCCAAGCTGTTTAAAGGCACAGTCAACTTAGTGCATGTAAACTTCTGACGCAATGGAATTGTGAAACAGTGAATTATAAGTGAAATAATCTGTCTGTAAACAATTGTTGGAAAAATGACTTGTGTCATGCACAAAGTAGATGTCCTAACCGACTTAAGTGTTTTCCATTAAGTTCTATTTTTATTCATTTTGACTGCAATAATTAACTATTATTTAAACTTCAGCAAACAAAACTAAATTTGCAAAATATGGGCGAGGTTATACATATTTGGCGCGTGTAGGCTATTGAAATTCTCACCTGAACGTGCGCCTCGCAGTCTCAACAGTATTCTAGACCTGAAACCAGAAGTGTCACTGTGAGAACGAACTCTGCAAATCGGAGAGAACGTCTTCAAATCGGGGAAACTGTCTTCATTGGCCATCTGATCCATATAACACCGAGTGATATATACAGTATTGTCGGGTGTGCTGAAAATGACAGGGTACAGCGACAGCTTTTAAGAAGATCAGTAACCCCTCCCCTCGACTTGTTGTTCCGCTCTAGAAGATTGCTGTAAAATTCACTCAATTCACTTTCAATGTACTTGTACAAAAATACAGTATTTGGGTTAATAGTGTGTCATAAAGTTGGGAATTAAAGAAGATATGAGAGAGGAAATATGATCTGTCTAAAAAAATATACATATATGTATATATATATATAGCAACACCTCTCCTTCACTTGCTGTTCTGTTGTTGTTGATACAGTGATGAGAGTGGGCCTGTGTATTCAAATAACAACTTTACAGAGAATATCCTGCCTGTCACAGTGTAGGCTTTAAATTAATGTTCAAAGTCATAATATCTAGATTAGTGACAAAATAACATAATCCACCCTAAACTATTAACATAATCCACCATAACCCAATTTTATTTATAGTATTGTTTCAGCAAAAAGAGTCTGATTTTTGACAGTTATTATTATAACAATTTTGTGTGACACTTATTGGGGCCCTTCTGGGGCTATTTTACAAATTCTTTAAGTAATGCATAACATGTAGTGGTTGACATAAGCTGACATTGGCAGTTATTATATCGATCAATAAAATGCGTGATATAAAAAATTTTAGGGCCCTGACAACAAAGTGTTTTTTTGATGTAAGAACAATAGATATTCTGAGGGTGTAGCCAAACTATAATGTTGACCTTTTCCTATAAAGGTTTGCTGCAATGAACCAAGAACGTGTGGAATTTTTCAATAACACTCCTTCCACAGATATACACAAACATGCTGTATTCTTCTGACACACGTTGTTACTCCAACCCAAGATATAGAAAACCTGGCTTTGACACAATTTTCTGGTTTCCACTTGTCAAAACCAAAATCCTGCTTGGGTCATGTTTTGAGTAACTACTGTACATTGGGCACAAGGACAACAGGGTGGTCTTCTGCTCTGACCCATTTATTCATCAGCAAGTACAACCCACATGAAAAGAGCAAATAGTATACTATGGTGTAAATCAGAGGAGGCTGGAGGGAGGAGTGATAGGAGGACAGGCTCATTGTAATGGTTTTATTTCATTCCAGCCATGAGCCCATCCTCATATTGCTCCTCCCATCAGCATCTGTTATAAATACCATTACGGACTAAAGTGTACTATAGTGTACTGTAGTATTTGCATTTATCTATAGTATAAATACTGTAGTAAAAGAAAACTGTAGTGTATGCTATAGTAATTGCTGTAGTATTTTTACAGACTGTAGTATACAGTGCCTTCCACATTTTGTTACGTTCTAAAATGGATTAAATAAATAAAAAGTCCTCAGCAATCTACACACAATACCCCATATTGACAAAGCGGAAAACAGGTTTTTAGACATTTTAGCAAATAAAATAAAAAATAAACATGAATACCTTATTTACATCAGTATTCAGACCCTTTGCAATGAGCCTCGAAATTGAGTTCAGGTGCATCCTGTTTCCATTGATCATTCTTGAGATGTTTCTACAACTTGATTGGAGTCCACCTGTGGTAAATTCAATTTATTGGACATGTTTTGGAAAGGCTGTCTATATAAGGTCCCACAGTTGACAGTGCATGTCAAAGCAAAAACCAAGCCATGAGGTCGAAGCAATTGTCCATAGAGGTCAGAGACAGGACTGTGTCGAGGCTCAGATCTGGGAGAGGGTACCAAAAAATGTCTCCAGCATTGAAGGTCCCCAAGAACACAGTGGCCTCCATCATTCTTAAATGGAAGAAGTTTGGAACCACCAAGACTCTTCCTAGAGCTGGCTGCCTGGCCAAACTGAGCAAGGGCCTTGGTCAGGGAGGGGACCAAGAACCCGATGGTCACTCTGACAGAGCTCTAGCGTTCCTCTGTAGAGATGGGAGAACCATCCAGAAGGACAACCATCTCCAAGATTCGACTCTTTGGCCTGAATGCCAAGGGTATTTTGCCAAATGTTCTAGCAACCTGCTTTTGCTTTGTCATTATGGGGTATTGTGTTTAGATTGATGAGCAAAACATGTAATCAATTTTAAAATAAGGCTATAACGTAACAAAATTTGGAAGAAGTCAAGGGGTCTGAATCATTTCTGAAGGCGCTGTACTATATAGTAATTCCTGTTGTGTTTTACAGACTGTAGTAATATTTAATAATATAATATTTACTGTAGTGTTTTTGCAGACTTATTTGTAATATTTACTATGGTGTTTTTGTTTTGTTATCTTTGATATAGAAGTGAAGGTTTTCTTCTTCAAGAAACCTACTGGAGAAATAGTGAAAGAGCTCATTTTCCATAACCTGTATGTAGATAGGACTGGGGTGTGAATGGACAGTTCAGCAGTTCAACTTTTTTCTATAACCTGGGTGGCACAAAATGTGACATGGGGAGGGGAATGGGCAGGGTATATGTAAATTGAATACTGTAGAATTCACTATAGTTAAACAAGGGTAGTGTTTTTGCAGACTGTAGTGTTTTTGGACATTACTGTAGTATTTACTACAGGTTTATGTTTGTGGATAATACTGTAGTATTTAGTGTAGAATTCTACAACATTATATAGTACGTACTATACATGATTGAGGGATACTACAGTGTACTACAGTTTACTATAGAATTCTATAGTAAGTACTGTGTATGCTATAGTAAACTGTAGTATTTTTCATGTGGGAAAAAACTCTGGATCACCACAGAATAGTCAGTGACTCAATGGTTAAAGAGTAACTCAGGGGTGGTGACTTAATTTGTTAAAACAGAAAGCAAGTCCACTGGTGATCTCAGTTAGGCTACAGCCTCAGCAAGCAAAATGTACTTGTACATACATCATTTTGGGTTTATAGTGTGTCATTAAGTTGTGATTGAGGAGACCTGTCCACTGTTTATCAAGATAGTGAATGTCTTCAAGTTTTAAATTAAAGTAAGTTGATCTACTCTAGAAATATTTCTGGGGTTTACTTAGTAATACTGTATTTGTTGGGAAAGTATTGTGTGCCTTGTTTTAGAAAATGTAAGGAGAAGGGAAACATTCAAACAAAGTGCAAGAAAAAAGGAATTTCAGAGTTTTTATTTGACCATCTCTTTGCTTGCTGTAAACCGTATCATTAATCCAGGAAATGCACTCCTAGAATGAGGAGGATCTTGTGTTTGTTCTGTATTTCCAGCACTCTCATCACTTGGTAGTCATCCAATACAAAGAATAAAGTACAATTCATTGGCTATGTTTATGTAACAATATGGAGTGATCATTAAAAGCTAAAGGTGGCATATATGGATAAGAAGGCCTATTTAATCACCAGTATAAAAAAGTGAAATAACTGTGTTCATATGTTGAGCTTAAATTTCACATGTTAACACCCCCTTTTCACATGTGAGGAGAAAAACATGCTTATTATTTTATATTTTTTATTGCAGTTTCAAATGTAAAAGTGAGATTTTCATGTGAAAGTTTTTCATGTAAACTTGCAATTCCACATGTGAAGGTTTTAGCACAATTGCAAGCTTTAGCACATTAATTCCAGCAACATAGCACCCTGCATCCGTCTGCTGGTGTGCTCTGAAACTAAGCAGAGTGCTATCCCGAGAAGCAGGTTTGAGGAGTTAGTGAAAGAGGTGTGTATTCATGGATGCAAAGGGAAGCCAGGCTTTCCCAAATATTTGACCAATCTTTCGTCTCTCTGTGTTTTCATAATTTTGCAATTGGCTGAATCTCACCGGAGAAATCATCCGAGTGAGGGAAAAAGCGCCCCTCTGTCCATGCATCTGATGCTGTCTGGACCAAAAGAGTATAACATGTTGCATTTTAATGATTGATTGATTGATGCCATCAAGCATTTGGCCTCACTTTATATTTTTTCCCAAATAAAATAAGCAAATCAGCATTGAGCTGAGCTCAACTGTTGGTTGTCCTGGTGCAACAAAACGCCTCCCAAGGGAGGCCAGTTTGGATTTGGCTTCAGACCAATCAAATCACTTCCCTTGAAAATGTCATTTTCAGAAAAACATGTCTGTTTTTGGTCTGCTTGTGTTGAAGTCCTGCAGTAGCTAGCTTGCTAAGTCAGCCCTTTCCTTATATGGGGATTTGGACTTGTGGTTTTGTCTTAATTCTCTGCACAGGCCAATGATTATGATGACGATTTTGATCTAACCATAAATCAATATGTTGTGCCACTGGCCTGAAACGATTGAAGTTCAATATGTAGTCTAGTAGGTTCACGTTAACTAGCTAGCTAACTTAGCTGGTTCATTGTTGCCCATGCGAGGCAGTCAGGCTAGCAAGCATTTTAGCTAGGTAGCCTATTAACAACAACAAAAATTAAAAGTGTACTGTATGAGAGAGCCATAGATCGTTTTGCCAACATGAAAGAGGATGGCATTGGCGTTCAACTACTCTACAGGTAGGGTGAGCAAAACATTTTTTTTATTGCTGTGTGAACACACACACAGAAATCAGTACCATGAAGATCCACATGATATTCAGCAATATTGATTGAGCTAAATTGTTTGTTTTCAGTGTATTAAACTAAGCATATATAGCCTTATTGATTTAATGATGTTTAAATTGAAATAGTGCTGGAATAGCAGTGCTCCTGTTGTCTTAACTCTGTTGTTCTAAATCAGTAGTTGTTTAGTAAACTGTTGAAAACATTAACTTGTTTGACCATGCAGCAGGTGATAGCTGTTTTTAGTCCACAAAGCAAATATTGCATGCACCTGACAGATGTTGCTCTCCAGTTTTGGGATTAAACAAACGTATGCTTAGTTGAATTTATTTTGCCACCGTGTGACTGTTGTCCTTTTGTTGTATGGCCTTATTGTATATCACGTGGTGTATAAACAAATGGGTTATAGAGCAAGCAACGCAATTGTCACAAAATACACTATACAGTGCATTCAAGAAAGTATTCAGAAGTATTCAGACCCCATGACTTTTCCCACTGTGTTACGTTAATCTTATTCTAAAATGACCCCATAATGACAAAGCAAAAACTGGTTTTTAGACATTTTTGCAAACGTATGAATAAAATGAGAAAAGAGAAAGAGGAAACCCGCGCACTGCTCTTGATAGTATCACTAGTCTTTAATAAGCTTTACTTATCGGCCTCACGGCCTTCATCAGAACTTTTGTGAGTTTTTTAAATTAGCACCCTTATGTAGACCTAGCCCCACGCACATCCGTTCCACGCAACGAATGGGGTTGGAGTCGAGGGAAAACAAATAAATGCTACCAAATATAACAATATGCATTTCATCAATATTCAAAGAAAGTGGGTAAATAAGACGTATTAAACACGTCTGTTAAACCACAATGAGGACATAGACCTACCAAGCAAGTTTCCATGAATCATTGGGTACATCGTACGAAAAACATCAGAGTAATCTGAAATAGGGGCATAATTCATGTTCAAATTTACAACATAACACACGTAGGCATTTCATCATTAAGACCTTTAAGAAATAATGTCTGGAGGGTGAAAATCCAAAAACATTCTCTTTTGCTCAGAGTATTATTCATATCACCTCCCCTGTCTGATATCTTAACTTTCTCTATGCCACAAAATCTAAATGTAGAAATATCATGTTTTAGGTCATTAAAATGTACTGCGACTGGATAATCCCTGTCATTTCTCCTAATTGAACTTTATGTTCACAGTTTGAGAGAACGAGAGGTGTTACCTACATACCTACATAGCACAGCCCACAAGAACATTTAATAATGTAAATAACATGGGTGGTGGAGCACATAATAATGTCATTCATTTGGGAACCGTTTTCCTGTATATGGGTGGCAGAAATACTTTATCAGATTGTTGCACTGTGCGCAACCTCAGCATTTATAGCTACCATTCGGAAGAGGGCGCAAAAGAGCCTGGCTGATTTTCTTTTGAGGCTGGCAGTTGGCATGGACCAATTTATCGCATAATTTGCGACCTCTCCTATATACAATAAGTGGTGGATTCATAAATTCAGCTGGAAAAGCTGGGTCCGATGATAAAACATGCCACTGTTTCTTGACAGCATCTCCCATTTTTCGTGAGTTGAAAGTGGTTGTGAACATTACAGATTGTTCTTTAGCTCTAGTGGGTCTTTTTTTATTTGATTTATTTAACCTTTATTTAACTAGGCAAGTCAGTTAAGAACAATAAAGGCCTACCAAAAGGCAAAAGGCCTCCTGTGGGAACAGGGGCCTGGGATTCAAAATAAAGAATAAATACAATATAAATATAGGACAAAACACACATCACAACAAGAAAGACAAGACACCACTACATAAAGAGAGACCTAAGACAACACAGCATGGTAGCAAGACAACATAACAACAACATGGTAGCAGCACAAAAAAATGGTACAAACATTATTGGGCACAGACAACAGCACAATGGGCAAGAAGGTATAGACAACAATACATCAGACAAAGCAGCTACAACTGTCAGCAAGAGTGTCCATGATTGTGTCTTTGAATGAAGAGATTGAGATAAAACTGTCCAGTCTGAGTGTTTGCTACCGCTCATTCCAGTCACTACCTGCAGCGAACTGAAAAGAGGAGCGACTCAGGGATGTGTGTGCTTTGGGGACCTTTAACAGAATGTAACTAGCAGAAAGGTTGTTGTATGTGTAGGATGAGGGCTGCAGTAGATATCTCAGAGAGGTGAGAGTGAGGCCTAAGAGTGTTTTCGAAATAAGCATCAACCAGTGGGTCTTGCGACAGGTATACAGAGATGACCAATTTACAGAGGTATATAGAGTGCAGTGATGTGTCCTATAAGGAGCATTGGTGGCAAATTTGATGGCCGAATGGTAAAGAACATCTAGCCGCTCAAGAGCACCCTTACCTGCCTATCTATGAATGATGTTTCCGTAATCTAGCATGGGTAGGACGGTCATCTGAATCAGGGTTAGTTTGGCAGCTGGGGTGAAAGAGGAGAGATTACGATTAAGGAAACCAAGTCTAGATTTAACCTTAGCCTGCAGCTTTGATATGTGCTGAGAGAAGGACAGTGCACCGTCTAGCCATACTCTCAAGTACTTGTATGAGGTGACTACCTCAAGCTCCAAACCCTCAGATGTAGTAATAACACCTGTGGGAGTAGGGGCAATCTTCTTACCAAACCACATGACCTTTGTTTTGGAGGTGTTCAGAACAAGGTTAACGGTAGAGAAAGCCTGTTGGACACGAAGAAAGATTTGTTGTAGAGCATTTAACACAAAATCAGGGGAGGGGCCAGCTGAGTATAAGACTGTATCAGCTGTACATAAATGTTGTTGTTGCTATGTTGTTGATGAAAATTGAGAAGAGCGTGGGGCCTAGGAATGAGCCTTGGGGTACACCCTTAGTAAAAGGCAGTGGCTGAGACTGCAGATTTTCTGACTTTATACACTGCACTCTTTGAGAGGTAGTTAGCAAACCAGCCCAAAGACCCCGCAGAGACCCCAATACTCCTTAGGCGGCCCACAAGAACGGAATGTCATACCATATCAAAAGCATTGGCCAAGTCAATAAAAATGGCAGCACAATATTGCTTAGAATCAAGGGAAATGGTGACATCATTGAGGACCTTTAAGGTTACAGTGACACATCCATTAGCTGAGCGGAAACCAGATTGCATACCCGAGAGAATACTATAGACATCATGAAAGCCGGTCAATAGATTATCGACAAGTTTTTCCAACACTTTTGATAAACAGGGCAAATAGAAATAGGCCTATAACAGTTAGGATCAGCTTGATCTCCCCTTTATTTAAAGGACAAACCGTGACTGCCTTCCAGCAATGGGAACCTCCCCAGAAAGGAGAGACAGGTTAAAACGGTTGGAGATAGGCTTGGCGATGATAGGGGCAGCAACATTAAAGAAGAAAGGATCTAAACCATCTGACCCAGATTACTTTTTAGGTCAAGTTTAAGAAGGTCCTTTAGCACCTCAGACTCAGTGACTGCCTGCAGGGAGAAACTTTGTAGCGGGGCAGAGGAAAAAGAGGGAGAAGCACCAGGGATAGTCGCATTAGAAGGGATGGGAGATGAAGAAATGTTGGACAGGCAAGGAGGCATGGCTGAGTCAAATAGGAATCCTAACTTAATGAAGTGGTGATTAAAGAGCTCAGCCATGTGCTTCTTGTCAGTAACAACTACATCAACATTAAGGGACATGGGCAGTTGTGAGGAGGAGGGTTTATTCTCCAGGTCTTTAACCACTTTCCAGAACTTCTTGGGGTTAGACCCACAGAGAAAGAACTGCTCCTTAAAGTAACTAACTTTGGCCTTCCGGATAGCCTGAGTGCACTTATTTCTCGATTGCCTGAACAATAGCCAGTCAGCCTGAGTATGCGTGTGCCGAGCCTTTAGCCAAATGCAGTTATTGAGGTGGAGTAACTCTGCAAGATTACTGTCCAACCAGGGGCTGAACCTGTTTTTAATCCTCATTTTCTTTATGTGTTTGTTAACATACCACTGAAAGTATCAAAAAAGAAGGTCCAAGCGTCTTCGATAGAGGGGATCAAGCTGATTCTATACCATTTTTTTACAGAGGCCAGTTCATGAAGGAAGGCTTGCTCATTCAAGTTTTTTTAGCAAGCGTCTATGGCAAATCAGGACAGGTCATTTCACTGAGCAGCCATTACGAACACAGGCTGTAAAACAGTGATCACTAAGGTCATTACAGAAACACCAGACTCATACCTATCAGGGTTATAGGTGAGGATAACATCGAGGAGAGTAGCCTTTTCTGGGTATTTGGAGTCATACCTTGTGGGATTGGTAATAATCTGAGAAAGATTTAGGGAGTCCCCATTGCTTTAGGACTTGGTCAGATGGTTTAAGCATGTCCCAGTTTTGGTCACCTAGCAGGACAAATTCAGAATTAGTGTAAGGGGCCAGGAGAGAGCTTAGGGCAGGTAGGGTACAGGCCAGTGCCCAGCAACAGTCAACAAAGAGCTATTTGAAAGTTTAATGATTAAAACCAGCAAATCAAATTGTTTGGGGACAGACTTGGTGGAGACAACCGAGCACTGAAGGTGATCCTTGGCAAAGATTGCCACTCCCTCACCTTTGGAAGATCGGTCTTGCCAAAAAAGGTTAGAACCAGAAAGGTTAACATCAGTATTCAAAACACTCTCCCTTAACCACGTCTCAGTAATAATCAACACATCTGGATTGGAGCTGTTAACCCACACTTTCAATTGATCCATTTGAGTTAATAAGCTTCTAGTGTTAACGTACAGAAAACCCAGGCCTTTACGAGAGCAGAAATCAGTGAAGCAGATATCAGAGCACAATTCAGAATTGGGGCAAGTAGATGGGCCAGGGTGTACATGCACATTGTGTGGTGGAGGTACCTGTACCAGACAGGGGGAGACAGGCCAGGGCAGACGGTGAACAGATCGCCAGGTGAAATCCAAGCAGCAGTGCAGCAGGTAACAGGAGTAGGTGTCACACCCACTTGGGAGAAGGTTTTATTTCTGGAGGCAGATTTCTTGTAGAAAATGCCAGTGGATGGTATTTAAACAGCAGGAGGGGGTTTCAGAGGATGCTTCAAAGACTACTGCCACTTGTTGGGCCCAAATAACTTTGCTGCACATTTACAGCAAAGTTATTCATAGTCAGGTTTTGAGATAAGATATCTCAGATGTGCGAGTGCCTTGTGAATTTTGCAAATGTATGAATAAAACCCCCCTGAAATATCACATTTACATACAGGGGCAAGAAAAGTATGTGAACCCTTTGGAATTACCTGGATTTCTGTATAAATTGGTCATCAAATATAATCTGATCTTCATCTAAGTCACAACAATAGACAAGCATAGTGTGCTTAAACTAATAGCACACCAATTATTGTATTTTTCTTGTCTATATTGAATACATCATTTATACATTCACAGTTTAGGTCGCTAATGAACCGCTAGGATAATGACTTGTCCAAAAGCTAATTGAAGTTAGGAGTCAGCTAACCCGGAGTTCAATCAATGAGACGAGATTGAAGATGTTGGTTAGAGCTTCCTTGCCCTATAAAAAACACTCACAAAATTTGAGTTTGTTATTCACAAGAAGAATTGCCTGATGTGAACCATGCCTCGAACAAAAGAAATCTCAGAAGACCTAAGATTAAGAATGGTTGACTTTATAAAGCTGGAAAGGGTTACAAAAGTATCTCTAAAAGCCTTGATGTTCATCAGTCCACAGTAAGACAAATTGTCTATAAATGGAGAAAGTTTAGCACTGTTGCAACTCTCCCTAGGAGTGGCCATCCTGCAAAGATGACTGTAAGAGCACAGAGCAGAATGCTCAGTGAGGTTAAGAAGAATCCTAGTGTCAGCTAAAGACTTACAGAAATCTCTGGAACATGCTAACATCGCTGTTGACGAGTCTACGATACGTAAAACACTAAACAAGAATGGTGTTCATTGGAGAACACCATGGAAGAAGCCACTGCTGTCCCCCAAAAATATTGCTGCACTTCTGAAGTTTGCAGAAGTGCACTTGGATGTTCCACAGCGCTACTGGCAAAATATTCTGTGGAAAGATTAAACTATAGTTCAGTTGTTTGGAAGGAACATACAACTCTATGTCTAGAGGAAAAAAGGCACAGCACACCAACATCAAAACCTAATCCCAACTAGAAAGTATGCTGGAGGGAGCATCATGGTTTGGGGCTGCTTTGCTGCCTCAGGGCCTAGACAGCTTGCAATCATTGACGGAAAAATGAATTCCCAAGTTTATCAAGACATTTTGCAGGAGAATGTCAAATCAAATCAAATGTTATTTGTCACATGCGCCGAATACAACAGGTGTAGACCTTCCAGTAAAATGCTTTACTTACAAGCCCTTAACCAACAATGCTTTAAGTGTTAAGTAAAAAGTAGACAGGCTAACATTATACTTATCTGTCTGCCAATTGATGCTCAACAGAAGTTGGGTGATGCAACAGGACAATGACCCAAAACACAGAAGTAAATCAACAACAGATTGGCATCAACAGAAGAAAATATGCCTTCTGGAGTGGCCCAGTCAGAGTCCTGACCTCAACCCAATTGAGATGCTGTGGCATGACCTCAAGAGAGCAGTTCACACCAGACATCCCAAGGATATTGCTGAACTGAAACAATTTTGTAAAGAGGAATGGTCCAAAATTCTTTCTGACAAAGGAGGGTCAACCAGTTATTAATTCCAATGGCTCACACAGTTTTTCCACCATGCACTGTGAATGTTTATGCGGCGTGTTCAATGAAGACATGAAAACATATAATTGTTTGTGTTTTTCATTTAAGCAGACTGTGTTTGTCTATTGTTGTGACCTGGATGAAGTTCAGATAAAATTTTATGACCAATTTATGCAGAAATTCAGGTATTTCCAAATGTTTTGCATACTTTTCCTTGCCAATAGTCAGCGGTCAGTAGTCAGACCCTTTACTCAGTACTTTGTTGAAGCACCTTTGGCAGCGAATACAGCCTTGAGTCTTCTTTGGTATCACGCTACAAGCTTGGCACACCTGTATTTGGGGAGTTTCTCCCATTCTTTTCTGCAGATCCTCTCAAGCTCTGTCAGTTTGGATGGGGATGGTCTATTTTCAGGTCCCTCCAGAGATGTTCAAGTCTGGGTTCAAGTCTGGGTCTGGCTGGGCCGCTCAAGGACATTGGGACTTGTCTCGAAGCCACTCCTGTGATGTCTTGGCTGTGTGCTTAGGGGCGTTGTCCTGTTGAAAGGTAAACCTTCACCCTAGTCTGAAGTCCTGAGCACTCTGGAGCAGGTTTTCATTGAGGATCTCGCTGTACTTTGCTCCGTTCATCTTTGGCTCGATCCTGACTAGTCTTCCAGTCTCTGCAGCTGAAAAACATCCCCACAGCATGATGCCACCACCACCGTGCTTCACCGTAGGGATGGTGCCAGGTTTCCTCCAGTCAAAATGCTTGGCATTCAGGCCAAAGAGTTCAATCTTGGTTTCATCAGACCAGATAATCTTGTTTCTCATGGTCCGAGAGTCCTTTAAGTGCTTTTCCAAGTGGGCTGTCATGTGCCTTTTATTGAGGAGTGGCTTCCGTCTGGCCACTCTACCAAAAATACCTGATTGGTGGAGTGCTGCAGAGATTGTTGTCCTTCTGCAAGGTTCTCCCATCTCCACAGAGGAACTCTGGAGTTCTGTCAGAGTGACCATCGGGTTCTTGGTAACCTCCCTGACCAAGGTCCTTCTCCCCATATTGCTCAGTTTGGCTGAGAGGTCAGCTCTAGGAAGAGTCTTGGTGGGTCCGAACTTATTCCATTTAAGAATGATGGAGGCCACTGTATTCTTGGGGACCTTCAATGCTGCATACATTTTTGGTACCCTTGCCCAGATCTGAGTCTTGACACAATCCTGTTTCGGAGCTCTACGGACATTTCCTTCAACCTCATGGCTTGGTTTTTGCTCTGACATGCACTGTCAACTGTGGGACCTTATATAGACAGGTGTGTGCCTTTCCAAATCATGTCCAATCAAGTCCTTTACCGCAGGTAGACTCCAATCAAGTTGTAAAAACATCTCAAGGATGATCAATGGAAACAAGATACACCTGAGCTCAATGCCGGGTCTCATAGCAAAGAGTCTGAATTCTTATGTAAATAAGGTATGTTTTTTATTTTTTATAAATTTGCAAACATTCTAAAAACCTGTTTTCGCTTTGTCATTATGGGGTATTGTGTGTAGATTGATGAGGGTTTATTTATTTTTTAATCAATTTTAGAATAGGGCTGTAACGTAACAAAATGTGGAAAAAATCAAGGGGTCTTTCCGAATGCACTGTATGTCATCTATATTATATAACACCAACAAGTGTTGATTTGTGTACAGCATTAAACACTGATAACTATTGCAGCAATATTAGAGCTGAATATGTTACTGTACCAAGGAGAATACCCATTTTTGGACATCTGACACCTTTATGGAAAGATAAACAAACAATCAAACAAACCAAGGTAATATAAGGGTTGCGGTTAGGGTTTGAGCAGCTATCAGGGGATATGGACAGAAATAAGCACTGTACAAACTGACCTGTTGTTTTCCTTGTAGGTTCCTGGACCTGTCTCTGCCAAAGATCTCCATGACAGCCCCGACTGACCTAAGGTCGTTGCTCTCGGCCATGGCAGCTAAGATTGATAAATGTTTGCTGGGTTCAGATACTGAGTTTGAAAGACTCGGCAGTAACAAGTTGTTCAGTGTTGATAAGGTAAGATTTAGAATTCAATACAATTGTTGTTCATAGGAACAAATAAAAAACCTAATGAGTGAAATATGTTTACATAAACCTGTGATATAGAGCAGATAGATACTAAACTAAACAGTACCTTTACAAACTGTAGTTTACTATGTGTGGTGAACACAAAAGATAGAATGGAAAAACCTATTGGTACTGTTAGTCTTTTGCAACAATTTGTTTGAATCTAATGGTGACTGTGAGCTTAGAGTAGTTTATCTTGCAGGTGTTCAACAAAGTCATGTTTGAGATGGCTGAAGGTGGTGCTGAAACTCAAGACAAGACCCAAGATGGAGGGGTTCCTCTCAAACTCACGGTCCACAGTCCCTACTTCACTATAGTAGAGGGAAACTCCAATGCCATTCTCTTGTTGGGGAAAATAAGAAACCCAACTCTAGGACTTTCTACATCAACACACAACATTTTTTTCACCTTTATTTAACCAGGTAGGCCAGTTGAGAACAAGTTCTCATTTGCAACTGCGTCCTGGCCAAGATAAAGCAAAGCAGTGCAACAAAAACAACAACACAGAGTTACACATAAACAAACATACAGTCAATAACACAAATGAAAAATAGAAAGATCTATGACACTGTGTGCAAATGTAGAAGAGTAGGGAGGTAGGCAATAAATAGGCCCTAGAGGCAAAAGTAATTACAATTTAGCATTAATACTGGAGTGATAGATATGCAGATGATGATGTGCAAGTAGAGATACTGGGGTGCAAAAGAGCAAGAGGGTAAGTAATAATATGGGGATGAGGTAGTTGGGTGTGCTATTTACAGATTGGCTGTGTACAGGTACAGTGATCGGTAAGCTGCTCTGACAGCTGATGCTTAAAGTTAGAGAGGGAGATATAAGTCTCCAGAACTGGAAGGAATGGCGACCAAAAGAAGTGTTGGCTTTGGGGATGAAAGTGCAATATAAAGTGCAATATATCTGTTGAAGCGCGTGCTGCATCCAGAGTAGTGATATTGGTCGGGCGGGATGGTGTGGGCAGCAATCAGTTGAAGAGCATGCACTTTAGTTTTACTAGCATTTAAAAAAAGTTGGAGGCCACAGAAGGAGTGTTGTATGGCGTTGAAGCTTGTTTGGAGGTTTGTTAGCACAGTGTCCAAAGAAGGGCCAGATGTATACAGAATGGTGTCGTCTGCGTAGCGGTGGATCAGAGAATCACCAGCAGCAAGAGTGACATCATTGATATATACAGAGAAAAGAGTCGGCCCGAGAATTTAACCCTGTGGCACCCCCATAGACTGCCAAATCTGTGACCAACTACAGAAGAATACAAAACATTCTGGATCAGCAGACATGCTGGTTTGTACTAACAGTAGTTCTGTCCTTAAGCTGTTCTTGTCTATTGATGTTCTGTATTATGTCATTCTCTATTATGTTTCATGTTTTGTGTGGACCCCAGGAAGAGTAGCTGCTGCTTTTGCAACAGCTAATGGGGATCCTAACAAAATACCAAACACCCCCCAAAAATACCAAGATCAATGCAGTATTTCATGTTCCCTTACTGGTATGATAATTAATTCCTGGAGTTTGAATTTACACTCAGTGAGCAGTTTATTAGGTATACCACCCTGTTCACGAAAATGGTTAGCTCCGACAGACAGTGAGTCAGGTGGCCGTGGCTTGCTGTATAAAGCACGCAGACAGGTATCGAGGCAATCAGTTACTGCTTGATTGAGCGTTAGAATTGGCAAAACAATTTTCCGGGCGCGCCTGTCTGTCACATTCTGACCTTAGTTCTTTTGTTATGTTTTTGTTTTAGTATGGTCAGTGTGTGAGTTGGGTGGGTTGTCTATGTTCTTTTTTCTATGGTTTGGGATTTCTGTGTTTGGCCTGGTATGGTTCTCAATTCGAGGCAGCTGTCAATCGTTGTCCCTGATTGAGAACCATACTTAGGTAGCCTGGTTTCACTTTTGAGTTGTGGGTGCTTATTTCCTGTTTAGTGTTTTTGTCTTTCACCTTACGGGACCGTTCGTTTGTTATTTAGTGTTTTGTTCAGTGTTCTAGTACGTCATTAAAAGCTATGAACACTTACCATTGGTCCTCCTCTCTTTCTCCCAACGACAAACGTTACAGAACCACCCACCACCAAAGGACCAAGCAGCGTGGTAACGGGCAGCAGCAGCGATCTCAGGACTCCTGGACTTGGGAGGAGATTCTGGACGGCAAGGGACCACAGGTACAGGCTGGAGAATATCGCCACCCCAAGGCAGAGCTGGAGGCAGCGAAAGCCGAGAGGCGGTGGTATGAGGAGGCAGCACGGCAGCGCGGTTGGAAGCCCCAAATATTTATTGCAACAGCTAATGGGGATCCTAACAAAATACCAAACACCCCCCAAAAATACCAAGATCAATGCAGTATTTCATGTTCCCTTACTGGTATGATAATTAATTCCTGGAGTTTGAATTTACACTCAGTGAGCAGTTTATTAGGTATACCACCCTGTTCACGAAAATGGTTAGCTCCGACAGACAGTGAGTCAGGTGGCCGTGGCTTGCTGTATAAAGCACGCAGACAGGTATCGAGGCAATCAGTTACTGCTTGATTGAGCGTTAGAATTGGCAAAACAATTTTCCGGGCGCGCCTGTCTGTCACATTCTGACCTTAGTTCTTTTGTTATGTTTTTGTTTTAGTATGGTCAGTGTGTGAGTTGGGTGGGTTGTCTATGTTCTTTTTTCTATGGTTTGGGATTTCTGTGTTTGGCCTGGTATGGTTCTCAATTCGAGGCAGCTGTCAATCGTTGTCCCTGATTGAGAACCATACTTAGGTAGCCTGGTTTCACTTTTGAGTTGTGGGTGCTTATTTCCTGTTTAGTGTTTTTGTCTTTCACCTTACGGGACCGTTCGTTTGTTATTTAGTGTTTTGTTCAGTGTTCTAGTACGTCATTAAAAGCTATGAACACTTACCATTGGTCCTCCTCTCTTTCTCCCAACGACAAACGTTACAGAACCACCCACCACCAAAGGACCAAGCAGCGTGGTAACGGGCAGCAGCAGCGATCTCAGGACTCCTGGACTTGGGAGGAGATTCTGGACGGCAAGGGACCACAGGTACAGGCTGGAGAATATCGCCACCCCAAGGCAGAGCTGGAGGCAGCGAAAGCCGAGAGGCGGTGGTATGAGGAGGCAGCACGGCAGCGCGGTTGGAAGCCCCAAATATTTATTGGGGGGGCCACACGGGGAGTGTGGCTAAGTCATGTAGAAGACCTGAGCCAACTTCCCGTGCTTACCGTGGAGAGAGAGGGACCAGGCAGGCACCGTGTTATGCCGTGAGGCGCATAGCCCGGTGCGGTACATAGCAGCACCTCGTATCGGCCGGGCTAGAGTGGGCATTGAGGTGCCATGAAGGTGCCATGAAGCCGGCTCAGCGCATCTGGTCTCCAGTGCGTCTCCTCGGGCCGGGGTACATGGCACTAGCCCTACGCATGGTGTCCCCGGTTCGCCAGCACAGCCCAGTGCGGGCTATTCTACCTCGCCGCACTGGCCTGGCTACGGGGAGCATTCAGCCAGGCAGGGTTGGGCAGGCTCGGTGCTCGAGACCTCCAGTGCGCCTTCACGGTCCGGTCTATCCGGTGCCACCTCCACACACCAGCCCTAAGGTGGCAGCCCCCCACACCAGGCTGTCTCTCCGTCTCCTCCCTACAGGTGCTCCCGTCTGTCCTGAGCTGCCAGAGTCCCCAGTCTGTCCTGAGCTGCCAGAATCGCCCGTCTGTCCTGAGCTGCCAGAGTCGCCCGTCTGTCCTGAGCTGCCAGAGTCGCCCGCCAGTCAGGAGCTGCCAGAGCCGAGGTCGAAGGAGAATGGCAAGAATTGTGCAAGCTAACAGGCGGGCCACAAACAGGAAAATAACAGCGCAGTACAACAGTGTTCAGAACATCTCGGAAAGCACAACTCCTCGATCCTTGTCACGGATGGTCTATTGCAGCAGACAACCACACCGGGTTCCACTCCTATCAGCGGCTCCAGTGGGCACATGATCACCAACACTGGACAACTGAGGAGTAGAGAAACATCACCTGGTCTCACGAATCCCAGTTCCTGTTGCGTCACTCTGATGGTTGAGTCAGGATTTGGCATAAGCAGCATGAGTCCATGGCCCCATCCTGCCTGGTGTCAAAGGTAAGACTGGTGGAGGTGGTGTGGGGAATGTTTTAATGTTTTTTTTGGCTTAATTAAGTAGTACCCGCAAAACACCAGTCTCAACATCAACAGTGAAGAGGCGACTCTGGGATGCTGGCCTTCTAGGCAGAGTTCCTCTGTCCAGTGTCTGTGTTCTTTTGCCCATCTTAATCTTTTCTTTTTATTGGCCAGTCTGAGATATGTCTTATTCTTTGCAACTCTGCCTAGAAGGCCAGCATCCCGGAGTTGCCTCTTCACTGTTGACGTTGAGACTGGTGTTTTGCGGGTACTATTTAATGAAGCTGCCAGTTGAGGACTTGTGAGGCGTCTGTTTCTCAAACTAGACACTCTAATGTACTTGTCCTCTTGCTCAGTTGTGCACCGGGGCCACCCACTCCTCTTTCTATTCTGGTTAGAGACAGTTTGCGCTGCTTGGATTAGCTTACACAACGTGCCTTTGGAACACAGGACTGATGGTTGCTGATAATGGACCTCTGTACGCCAATGTAGATATTCCATAAAAAAATCTGCCGTTTCCAGCTACAATAGTCATTTACAACATTAACAATGTCTACATTGTATTTCTGATCAATTTGATGTAATTTTCTTTCAAAAACAAATTTCTAAGTGACCCCAAACTTTTGAACGGTAGTTAGTATACATTGTAGGTTACAGCAGTGTACTGTACGCTATGATAAAGATGGACAAATTATTATTGAAAGGTCTAAATTGATTTATTTCGATTATCCTAAGAATTTTTGTTTTGTGATTGTAAGAATATTACAGTTTCTGAATATTGTGGATCTCTTTTATTTATATCCTCTAGAAAAAAAATTCATAGCTAGTGACTATATTTCTCCTGAGACTTAAAGGTTTTGATAACAAAACAATGAACAACCTCTTCCCAAAACCAGACTGAAAATAATTATGGTTGATCCCTGTCTAGCAAATGAACTGACTGTCACTGAACTTCGAGAGATACTTTATTATGTTACATAACAGCTGAACGTAGACAGATGTCTTATTAGGTCACTTGAATCACATTTACACAACATACAATAATTAAAAGCTGTTAATCAAACTTTGATTCATTTTATTTAAAATGTACAATATATATCTCATCATTCACCAACTCTGTTCACCACACACAATATATTTAAAGGGGTTAGGGTTAAACCCTTTAGGCCCCATTCAATTAGACATTTGCTGCTATGAACAGCCAGGGAGCCAGTAGGAAATATTTCATTGCTATTGTACAATGACATTTAGAAATTCTCCTGATTTTCAATGCCATGTCCCATATGATCAGTGTTCAACATAAATATGACTTTCTTCTTACAAGTACATTGGTGCAGGATTATGGTCCAGCCTGCTCTGATGGAGTCCCGTCCTGTGCTCCTTGGACCAAGTCATTTAGTGTTGAGAACATGGTGATGTCGGCAGGCTGCAGACCCATCTTCTGAATCTATCATGGGAAACAAACATCAATATGGTATTAGAAGCTTACCATCACAACAATCATTCTGGGGATTTTCCTGACATGCATTCCTTCCTTCCCACTGTTTGAGTTAAACAGACTGTCTTTCTAAAACATAGTCAAAGGACAATTACAAGATACGGTTGGTGTTCTCTAACAGGGTGAACCCTACCTGCTCTCCCAGGTACTCCACATCCAAAGCCAGCTGCAGGCGGATCTTGCTGTCGTCTGTGGGGCCTCCGGTGGTTCCTGTCGTGTTGGTGGTCACTGTTTTCCTTGCTTGCTTCAGTCTCTTTAAACTCTCCTCCATTTTTTTCACAGAACTCAAAACATCTGATATGGTTTCAAAATATCTGCCCAAAGTCAAGATGGAAAATTACAGACTTCTGTGCTTGGTGGGGCAGAACAAAAAGCTACTTAAGTTAGTGTGGTTGAGTGCCATGGAATTCAATTCAATGTTAGTTGGTGACCTTGTGTGGTGCCATTCTTTGGACAAAACATTGTGACTCACTGCATTGACCCTAGAGGGAGCAAGCAGAAGAATACACCTAAAATTGTATTAAATATTATTTTAGCACAATACAAGGACTAAAAACTAAGACATGCATTCAATGTAGAATCTTTATATGTGGACCAGAATTGGCCTTACAAGATCTCCTTTTCCCATTCAGCAGTCGCCAGTATACTCTAGTTATGTGTTTCCCAACTCCGGTCCTCCAGTATCCCCAACAGTACAAGCATACCCGATTCTACTTGTCAACAAGTTGAATCAGGTGTTTTTGTCTGGCGTTAACTTCTTTGGGCCAGGGGGCAGCATTTTACATTTTTGATGAATAGCGTGCCTAGAGTAAACTGCCTCCTACTCAGTCCCAGATGCTAATATATGCATATCATTATTATTATTTGATAGAAAACACTCTGACGTTTCTAAAACTGTTTGAATGATGTCTGTGAGTATAACAGAACTCATATGTCAGGCAAAAACCTGAGAAAAAATCCAAACAGGAAGTGTGAAATCTGAGGTTTGTAGTTTTTGAACTCAGACCCTATCAAATACACAGTGGGATATGGGTAATTTTGCACTTCCTAAGGTTTCCACTAGATGTCAACCGTCTTTAGAGCGTTGTTTCAGGCTTCTACTGTGAAGTGGGAGCGAATGAGAGCTGTGTGACTAAGGGGTCTGGCAGCAGCCTCGTTCTCAGTCATGCGCGTTCACATGAGAGATATCTCTCGTTCCTTTTCTACAGACAATGGAATTCTCCAGTTGGAACATTATTGAACATTTATGATAAAAACATCCTAAAGATTGATTGTATACTTAGTTTGATAAGTTTCTTCGACCTGTAATATAACTTTTTGAGCTTTTCGTCCGACTAGCAATGAACGCGTGTTTGGATTTGTTTACCAAATGCCCTAACAAAAGAAACTATTTGGACATAAATTATGGACATTACCGAACAAAACAAACATTTATTGTGGAACTGCGATTCATAGGAGTGCATTCTGATGAAGATCATCAAAGGTAAGTGAATATTTATAATGCTATTTTTGACAGTGCAACATGGAGGATATTTATTTTGGCTAGTTTGGGCTCTGAGTGCCGTACTCAGATTATGCTATTTCTGTAAAGTTAAAAAAAAATCTGACACAGCGGTTGCATTAAGGAGAAGTGTATCTAAAGTTCCATGGATAACACTTGAATTTTCATCTACATTTCTAATGAGTATTTCTGTGAATTCATGTGGCTCTCTGCACAATCACCGCATGTTTTAGAACTACTGAACGCCAATGTAAAATTAGATTTTTTATCGAACAAAACATACATGTATTGTGTAACATGAAGTCCTATGAGTGTAATCTGATGAAGATCATCAAAGGTTAGTGATTAATTTTTATCTCTATTTGTGCTTTTTGTGACTCCTCCCTTTGGCTGGAAAAATGGCTGGGTTTTTCTGTGAGTTGGTGGTGACCTAACATAATAGTTTGTGGAGCTTTCGCTGTAAAGCATTTTTTAAATCAGACACTGTGGCTGGATTAACGAGAATTTTATCTTTAAAATGGTGCCTAATACTTGTATGTTTGAGAAATTTGATTTATGAGATTTCTGTTGATTTGTATTTGTCGGCCTGCAATTTCATTGGCTGTTGGTGAGGGGTTCCGTCCTAGACAGGTTAAAAACAAAAGCGTGTGCTGTTGGGGATACTGGAGGATTGGAGATGAGTAACACTGCTGTAGTTGCCTACACAGGAAGTCTAACAGACAGCAGAGTCCCCCTACCTGTGAGTGCAGTCATTGAGTGTGATCCGTAGCCATTCCTGGGAGATGGAGGGCTTCACCATGTCTTTGGAGTCGCTCAGGAGCTGGTGCAGCGGCCGCAGGGCGTTGTCCATGTAGGCAGAGGCTCTGGAGGGAAGTTCCTATACAAGGGATGAAGAACAGGCACGTTTTCAAGCCTGTGGGCGTGGAGGGTGGTGCACTCTTCAGTATTTTGGTACTGTACAGCAGATGTTCTCTAATCATCTCAGCAACGTTGAAGCCTAATGGGACCACTGTTCCATTGTTCTGAGAGGATGGGACCTGAGGGGCGGGCCGTCTCACCTTGTTGGTCCTGCGGTACAGTCGGGGGACTTCAGAAGCACTCTTCAGGTAGCGGAAGCACCTCTCGGTTAAATGCTGAGTCATCTTGCGGTTCAAGGTGGGAATGCAGCCAGACAGGGAGTCTTTGGAGTCTTCTAGGGCCTCTGGAGAGAGAACACAAGGCAGGGAGGGACACTTGTCAAAAAGGCAATCAAAAGGCAATATATCAACTAACATGCAGTAAGAGCTGATGGAATAAGTACCATGATTAAACACTTGTCTGGAACAACATATCAATGTTTGCTTTTCATCTTTCAAGCATGACGATGACATACCTGCAACAATTACAACGTTGTTGTACCCAATGATCTCCAGTCTCTGCATAATCATCTCAGAAAGTTCCGTAATCTATGAGAAAGGTCAACTTTTAATAGTCGAGAAAAATATGAACAAATTAAGGTTCATGCAATAGCATGTCTAATGTTGCCTAACCCTAAAAGTAACTGTTAAAAACAGCATTATTAAGATTTGTGTCAATTCCGTTTGGCTTCTAGGGAAGGTAAATACAATACAAAACTGCATTGGCTTGTTGTGATTGGCCCATATCACTAACTGGTCTTGTGATTGGTCCATACCACTTGAAAATAAAAGAGAGCCGCACACTCTAGGAGCTCAGATGCAAAAATGTAATTACCAACGTTTCCACAGCCAAGCTGTCTTCATCAGGGTATAATCAGCTTGGCTGTCGAAACATTGGTAATTACATTTTTGCATCTGATCTTCTAGAGTGTGCGGCTCTCTTTTATTTTAAAGTTTTCTACTCCGCTAGCCAGCACCTCGCCTAAATAGGTGTGCATTTATTTTTCTTCTAAATGGTCCATACTACTACCTGGTCTTGTAGTTGGTTCACATCAGAGGCTATAAAGACCAGCTGTTGGGTGGAGAGGGTTGCTGGGCTGCCGCTCTCGCTGCCCCCATCATCCTGAGAGGTGCGACTGGACGTGGAGGAGGCGGAGCTGGGGAGGAGCCTCACTGGGTCTTTACTGATGTCCGTGGAGGGAGATTTAGTCAGCATCTAGGAGACAGGGTCCAGAAACACCAATCATGACAACTTAATGTGACCAGCATTTCCTTTTATAGGACTCATTTAAAATACTGGAATACTGACACTGCAGGCTACATTGAACACTAGATTAATAGAGGTATCACTGAATCTATAGACACTATGCACACTATCATTAATATTGTAGCGGAAAGGTTGGGTTGCCATGTTGGAGGAAGGTTGGATTGCCATGTTGGAGGCTGTACCTCAGTGAGGAACTTGGAGTAGCGTGAGATCAGCTGCAGGGTGAGCTTCCAGAAGCGGTGAACCAGCGGGGACAGATAGACCTTCTCCGCCCAGCACCTGACCAAGCTGTTCCACAGCACTTGGGACACCAGCAGGTGATAGGAGCTGCCTGCTGAGGAAGAGAGAGTGTATAGGGAGGAAGAGAGAGTGTGTTGGGAGGGTGGGGGGGGGGAGTGTGTTGGGAGGAAGAGAGAGTGTGTTGGGAGGGTGGGGAGCGGCGGGGGGGGGGGGGGGGGGGAGGAAATAATTGAGGGGGGAAGGGAGGAAATAATTGAAATAATTGAAGCCAACAAGTAATATTGTATATTATGGTAATGATTGATAAAATAACTTATCCATTTGTATATTTAAAAAAACGTTTTTTTACTTTTATTTAACTAGGCAAATCAGTTAAGACCAAAATCTTATTTACAATGATGGCCTACCCCGGCCAAACCCTAACCTGGACGACGGTAGGCCAATTGTGCACCGCCCTATGGGACTCCCAATCACGGCCGGTTGTGATACAGCCTGGAATCGAACCAGGGTCTGTCGTGTTATTACAGTTGGATATAGCTACTAACCTGCTGCTGCCTCTAACCCATCAGCAATAGCATTCTCTAAACATGCAGCAATTTCCTTGTACCTGTGACAGAGATGGGGAACAATAGGTCAATGCCTGGCTGTTGAACACATATAAGCTAGCTTGCTGTTCTATGAGCCTAACAGTTGGAATTGATCAAAAACATGTCGTTATTTTTTTTACACAGTGTTGAGTATGTGCAGCACGATGTACATTCCATTGTAAAATGTGCCGGGGCTGACAAACAGTGCAAGGCAGAGTGTCCAACAACCTTCACGTTGACTCTAGAGAAAATCAATATTCCCTTAGAGGGACTATTCACCAGGCCTTACGCAAAAAGCCAGACTTGTGTTGGACACAATGCTAAAGTACCTCTCAAATCTGACAACATATTATGACGCATAGCCCGTAAATATCTTCTTCTTATCTGTAACAAAATATAATGTGGACAGCACAATATCCAGGAAGTAAAATGGAACACTGGACATCAGTAGGGTAGGTGACAATTATAAAGGGAGCAAAATCCAAAGTGTTTTTGTTGTAGATATTCTTGTTAATAGATTTCAGAATACATAAATTCATGCAAGTTTTAAAAATAACATGAAATGAATGAAATAAAAGGGAAACATCCCCTGCCAGGGAGGTTACCAGATCAGTTCTGACAGCACTGTGGCAGATTGAGTTGTGGAGTGGACACTACTGTAATGCATGCACATAACTGGGTCAGTACAGGAAGCACAGAGGTCAAAGGTCATGGAGCAATCAATCAATCAAATGTATTTATGAAGCCCTTCTTACATCACCTGATGTCACAAAGTGCTATACAGAACCCCAGCCTAAAACCTCAAACAGCAAGCAATGCAGGAGCACACAGCTATTCACCTGAGCTGGAAGTAGATAGGTAGGTTCCACTTGTTGTGGAAGCTCTGATAGGAGGCGTGAGCTCTCAGTCTCCTCACACTGGCTTGGGAGCCACACTGTCTCTCAAACTTTCTCACAAAGTCAATGCTGATAGTGTATCTCTGCAAAATACATACAAACATGAACCGAATGAGAATGTAGTCTCCCTCTCCTACTTGTACAGACTAGGACTTCTCAGGGTCAGCGTTTCCCCTACTATTCTATTTCCAACCTCTGTTGGATTTTTGTTGTTGTTGATTTGACAGTTTTGATGCCAGAGGAACATGATTGGGTAGTTAGAGTACGTACGTCATAAAAGGTGTCAGGGTTGCCCGCATTGAAGAGAGATGTGATTCTCTCCTCGATACCTTTGATGATTTCCGGCCACACTGAGTTCACCAAGAAGTCGTATCCCGGGACTATGTCTGCCTTCTCACTGGACAGACAGCCGAAAGCAAAGACATGAGAAAGAACAAACAAGAAATTCATAGATAATGAATGGTTAACCACCATTCTACCATATACTTTCTGAGTTGTGAACGCATAACTACTATTTTACCACGTACTTTCTTGAATATGAACGCGTAACTACCATTTTACCATGTACTTCAAGGTTATGAACACGTAACGACCATTCTACCGTAAACTTTCTAGGTTATGAACGCGTAACTACCATTCTACCATGTACTTTCTGGGTTATGAATGCGTAACTTCTATTCTACCATGTACTTTCTGGGTTTTCAATGTGTAACTACCATTCTACCATGTACTTTCTGGGTTTTCAAAGTGTAACTACCATTCTACCATGTACTTTCTGGGTTTTCAATGTGTAACTACCATACTACCATGTACTTTCTGGGTTTTCAATGTGTAACTACCATTCTACCATGTACTTTCTGGGTTTTCAATGTGTAACTACCATTCTACCATGTACTTTCTGGGTTTTCAATGTGTACCTACCATACTACCATGTACTTTCTGGGTTTTCAATGTGTAACTACCATACTACCATGTACTTTCTGGGTTTTCAATGTGTACCTACCATACTACCATGTACTTTCTGGGTTTTCAATGTGTAACTACCATTCTACCATGTACTTTCTGGGTTTTCAATGTGTAACTACCATACTACCATGTACTTTCTGGGTTTTCAATGTGTAACTACCATACTACCATGTACTTTCTGGGTTTTCAATGTGTAACTACCATACTACCATGTACTTTCTGGGTTTTCAATGTGTAACTACCATACTACCATGTACTTTCTGGGTTTTCAATGTGTAACTACCATACTACCATGTACCTTCTGGGTTTTCAATGTGTAACTACCATACTACCATGTACTTTCTGGGTTTTCAATGTGTAACTACCATACTACCATGTACTTTCTGGGTTTTCAATGTGTACCTACCATACTACCATGTACTTTCTGGGTTTTCAATGTGTAACTACCATTCTACCATGTACTTTCTGGGTTTTCAATGTGTAACTACCATACTACCATGTACTTTCTGGGTTTTCAATGTGTAACTACCATACTACCATGTACTTTCTGGGTTTTCAATGTGTAACTACCATACTACCATGTACTTTCTGGGTTTTCAATGTGTAACTACCATACTACCATGTACTTTCTGGGTTTTCAATGTGTAACTACCATACTACCATGTACTTTCTGGGTTTTCAATGTGTAACTACCATACTACCATGTACTTTCTGGGTTTTCAATGTGTAACTACCATACTACCATGTACTTTCTGGGTTTTCAATGTGTAACTACCATACTACCATGTACTTTCTGGGTTTTCAATGTGTAACTACCATACTACCATGTACTTTCTGGGTTTTCAATGTGTAACTACCATACTACCATGTACTTTCTGGGTTTTCAATGTGTAACTACCATACTACCATGTACTTTCTGGGTTTTCAATGTGTAACTACCATACTACCATGTACTTTCTGGGTTTTCAATGTGTAACTACCATACTACCATGTACTTTCTGGGTTTTCAATGTGTAACTACCATACTACCATGTACTTTCTGGGTTTTCAATGTGTAACTACCATACTACCATGTACTTTCTGGGTTTTCAATGTGTAACTACCATACTACCATGTACTTTCTGGGTTTTCAATGTGTAACTACCATACTACCATGTACTTTCTGGGTTTTCAATGTGTACCTACCATACTACCATGTACTTTCTGGGTTTTCAATGTGTAACTACCATTCTACCATGTACTTTCTGGGTTTTCAATGTGTAACTACCATACTACCATGTACTTTCTGGGTTTTCAATGTGTAACTACCATACTACCATGTACTTTCTGGGTTTTCAATGTGTAACTACCATACTACCATGTACTTTCTGGGTTTTCAATGTGTAACTACCATACTACCATGTACTTTCTGGGTTTTCAATGTGTAACTACCATACTACCATGTACTTTCTGGGTTTTCAATGTGTAACTACCATACTACCATGTACTTTCTGGGTTTTCAATGTGTAACTACCATACTACCATGTACTTTCTGGGTTTTCAATGTGTAACTACCATACTACCATGTACTTTCTGGGTTTTCAATGTGTAACTACCATACTACCATGTACTTTCTGGGTTTTCAATGTGTAACTACCATACTACCATGTACTTTCTGGGTTTTCAATGTGTAACTACCATACTACCATGTACTTTCTGGGTTTTCAATGTGTAACTACCATACTACCATGTACTTTCTGGGTTTTCAATGTGTAACTACCATACTACCATGTACTTTCTGGGTTTTCAATGTGTAACTACCATACTACCATGTACTTTCTTATATATGAAGGGAGAGAAGCCTTTAGAACTTTGCCTTTGTGGACAGCTATGGGGCTTACCTTGAAATGACCATTCCAGTCACCTCGCGCAGCAGTCTACAGTGATGTGGCACAAACTGTAGGAGCTTGGTGAACAATATTTGAAGGCCATTGGGGGTGGACTTGACAAACTGTTCAACAATGACCTGTTGATAACAAAATAGTAACTGAAGTACTGTTTCTATAGAGAGGGAAACATTGACTTCATCTCCGCAGCAGAACACAGCACAAAGTTATTGAACTGTCAATTTCTGCATCGTTTCACAAAGATATTGGTGAGCTGGGCACTAAGAGCTGGATTATCAGAAACAAGATAAAGCCTATTTCTGGATTTAAAAGCAAATAAAATTATGTTTTTAAGTCCAGGAGTAGGTTCAATCTGGGTACGGGACACCAGCACTAAATGCTCGTCTGATCTTGATGGTTCAGATAAAACACAACCTCACCATGTCCATATAGGGCTTGACCAGGACTTGTCCCACCAGTGCCTCTGCGTCCCTGGTCTTGTCGATGGTGGCATAGGTGCGTAGGCAGTGACGCACAATGTCCACGTTGGAGGTCTGGAGGCCCTGTATGAGGAGCCCCTCCAAAGACTGCTGTAGCGTGGACGTGATGCCAGAAATACGCTACAACACAAGTCGTACACAGACACAGTGTCAGTAAAGGGATGTTTACAATGGACAGGCATAGTGTCAGTAAAGGGATGTTTACAATGGACAGGCAAGGACAGACACAGTGCCAGTAAAGGGATGTTTATAATGGACAGGCATGGCCATTTTCAGCCATTAACCTTAGTCTAGTTTGTGTACTGAAAATCAACTCCACAAATCCAATGGGGCCGTCAATATTGAATGATGTGGCGAGACGTACAGGCCTGACTTTGTCCAGCAGGGGCATGCCCTTGCTTTGGACAGCATGGAACTGCAGCTGGTTGAACTCTGTGGCAATCCGCTCCAGAATCTGGCCAGCTAAGAGAGGACTACAAAGCAAAAGAATCAGCAAACTTCATCATTAACTCAGATACATCCGCATGGTAAATAGACTGTATCCATCATTAATAACAGCGATACAGTTGAAGTCGGAAGTTTACATATACCTCTGTCAAATACATTTAAACTCAGTTTTTCACAATTTCTGACATTTAATCCTAGTAAAAATGTCCTGTCTTAGGTCAGTTAGGATCACCACTATATTCTAAGAATGTGAATAATAGTAGAGTGATTTGTTTCAGCTTTTATTTCTTTCATCACATTCCCAGTGGGTCAGAAGTTTACATACACTCAATTAGTATTGGGTAGCAATGCCTTTAAAATGGTTTAACTTGGGTCAAACGTTTCAGGTAGCCTTCCACAAGCTTCCCACAATAAATTGGGTGAATTCTGGCCCATTCCTCCTGACAGAGCTGGTGTAACTGAGTCAGGTTTGTAGGCCTCCTTGCTCCTTGATCATTATGGCCAAACAGTTCTACTTTTGTTTCATCAGACCAGAAGACATTTCTCCAAAAAGTACGATCTTTGTCCTCATGTGCAGTTGCCTGGCTTTTTTATGGTGGTTTTGGAGCAGTAGCTTCTTGCTGAGCGGCCTTTCAGGTTATGTCAATATAGGACTCCTTTTTACTGTGGATATAGATACTTTTGTACCCGTTTCCTCCAGCATCTTCACAAGGTCCTTTGCTGTTGTTCTGGGATTGATTTGCACTTTTCGTACCACGGTACGTTCTTCTCTAGGAGACTGAATGCGTCTCCTTCAAGAGTGGTATGACGGCTGCATGGTCCCATGGTGTTTATACTTGCGTAGTATTGTTTGTATAGATGAACGTGGAACCTTCAGGGGTTTGGAAATTGCTCTCAAGGATGAACCACGCTTGTGGAGGTCTACAATTTCTTTTGATTTTCCCATGATGTCAAGCAAAGAGGCACTGAGTTTGAAAGTAGGCATTGAAATACATCCACAGGTCTACCTCCAAATGACTCAAATGATGTCAATTAGCCTACCAGAAGCTTCTAAAGCCATGACATAATTTCCTGGAATTTTCCAAGCTGTTTAAAGGCACAGTCAACTTAATGTATGTAAACTTCTGACCCACTGGAATTGTGATAGTGAATTATAAGTGAAATAATCTGTCTGTACAGCAACCATAAGTGTATGTAAGTGTATATAAACTTCCTACTCCAACTGTACATCCGTATGGTAAATAGACTGTATTCATCATTAACAGATACATCTGTATGGTAAATAGACTGTATTCATCATTAACAGATACATCTGTATGGTAAATAGACTGTATTCAGACTGTATTCATCATTAACAGATACATCCGTATGGTAAATAGACTGTATTCATCATTAACAGATACATAGACTGTATTCTTCATTAACAGATACATCCGTATGGTAAATATACTGTATTCTTCATTAACAGACACATCCGTATGGTAAATAGACTGTATTCATCATTAACAGATACATAGACTGTATTCTTCATTAACAGATACATCCGTATGGTAAATATACTGTATTCTTCATTAACAGACACATCCGTATGGTAAATAGACTGTATTCATCATTAACAGATACATAGACTGTATGGTAAATAGCCTGGATTCATCATTAACAGATACATCTGTATGGTAAATAGACTGTATTCATCATTAACAGATATATCCGTATGGTAAATAGCCTGGATTCTTCATTAACAGACACATCCGTATGGTAAATAGACTGTATTCATCATTAACAGATACATAGATTGTATTCTTCATTAACAGATACATCTGTATGGTAAATAGCCTGGATTCATCATTAACAGATACATCTGTATGGTAAATAGCCTGGATTCTTCATTAACAGATATATCCGTATGGTAAATAGCCTGTATTCTTCATTAACAGATACATCCGTATGGTAAATAGCCTGTATTCTTCATTAACAGATACATCCGTATGGTAAATAGCCTGTATTCTTCATTAACAGATACATCCGTATGGTAAATAACCTGTATTCTTCATTAACAGATCCATCCGTATGGTAAATAGCCTGTATTCATCATTAACAGATACATCCGTATGGTAAATAGCCTGTATTCTTCATTAACAGATACATCCGTATGGTAAATAGCCTATGTCAAATCAGCAAAAAGCTGATGCAATCTCTTTTTAAACGGACCTGCTCATCTCAAGAGATGTCCAGTCTTTTGAGTTCTGAGAATGTAGGATTTTTTCAATCTTCTCTACCGATCGAACAACTTGTATGAGTTTCATGACATTGATCTGGTTTAAACGAAGAAAAGAGAAACATGACAGTTTAAAGAAATTCGTCTAACTTTTCTTTGAATCATAATCTTTTGTCTAAATGAATTGCAAAAGTGTACGCATCCAGCTACACACATACAAATGTACTGTATGTTATAGAACAACTATTGTTTGAAATGGTAGACATAAGGTTAACAAACCTTTTTGTTTTGCAAATCATCTTGCTTGGAGAGCTGGTTGTCAATGGCTTGGACCACCTCACTTACAGATGTTCTCAAGTTCTGAGAAGTAAAAAGGACACCAATACAACACACAAAAAAAGGACAACATGTGACCAAGTCAACAGAAAAAGGACAACATGTGACCAAGTCAACAGAAAAAGGACAACATGTGACCAAGTCAATAGAAAAAGGACAACATGTGACCAAGTCAACAGAAAAAGGACAACATGTGAC
The DNA here is from genome assembly GCF_002021735.2 of Oncorhynchus kisutch. Taxonomy (NCBI): domain Eukaryota; kingdom Metazoa; phylum Chordata; class Actinopteri; order Salmoniformes; family Salmonidae; genus Oncorhynchus; species Oncorhynchus kisutch. The sequence goes on from NC_034184.2 coordinate 6,169,855, forward strand.
CAAGTCAATAGAAAAAGGACAACATGTGACCAAGTCAATAGAAAAAGGACAACATGTGACCAAGTCAACAGAAAAAGGACAACATGTGACCAAGTCAACAGAAAAAAGACAACGTGTGTGACCAAGTCAACAGAAATAGGACAGTGTGTGTGACCAAGTCAACAGAAAAAGGACAATGTGTGTGACCAAGTCAACAGAAATAGGACAGTGTGTGTGACCAAGTCAACAGAAAAAGGACAATGTGTGTGACCAAGTCAACAGAAATAGGACAGCGTGTGTGACCAAGTCAACAGAAATAGGACAGCGTGTGTGACCAAGTCAACAGAAATAGGACAGCGTGTGTGACCAAGTCAACAGAAATAGGACAGCGTGTGTGACCAAGTCAACAGAAATAGGACAGCGTGTGTGACCAAGTCAACAGAAATAGGACAGCGTGTGTGACCAAGTCAACAGAAATAGGACAGCGTGTGTGACCAAGTCAACAGAAATAGGACAGCGTGTGTGACCAAGTCAACAGAAATAGGACAGCGTGTGTGACCAAGTCAACAGAAATAGGACAGCGTGTGTGACCAAGTCAACAGAAATAGGACAGCGTGTGTGACCAAGTCAACAGAAATAGGACAGCGTGTGTGACCAAGTCAACAGAAATAGGACAGCGTGTGTGACCAAGTCAACAGAAATAGGACAGCGTGTGTGACCAAGTCAACAGAAATAGGACAGCGTGTGTGACCAAGTCAACAGAAAAAGGACAGTGTGTGTGACCAAGTCAACAGAAATAGGACAGCGTGTGTGACCAAGTCAACAGAAATAGGACAGCGTGTGTGACCAAGTCAACAGAAAAAGGACAATGTGTGTGACCAAGTCAACAGAAAAAGGACAACACGTGACCAAGTCAACAGAAAAAGGACAATGTGTGTGACCAAGTCAACAGAAATAGGACAGCGTGTGTGACCAAGTCAACAGATAAAGGACAACACGTGACCAAGTCAACAGAAAAAGGACAACACGTGACCAAGTCAACAGAAAAAGGACAACATGTGACCAAGTCAACAGAAAAAGGACAACATGTGACCAAGTCAACAGAAAAAGGACAAAATGTGACCAAGTCAACAGAAAAAGGACAACATGTGACCAAGTCAATAGAAAAAAGACAACATGTGACCAAGTCAATAGAAAAAGGACAACATGTGACCAAGTCAACAGAAAAAGGACAACATGTGACCAAGTCAACAGAAAAAGGACAACATGTGACCAAGTCAACAGAAAAAGGACAACATGTGACCAAGTCAATAGAAAAAGGACAACATGTGACCAAGTCAACAGAAAAAGGACAACATGTGACCAAGTCAACAGAAAAAGGACAACATGTGCCCAAGTCAACAGAAAAAGGACAACATGTGATCAAGTCAATTGAAAAAGGACAACATGTGACCAAGTCAATTGAAAAAGGACAACATGTGACCAAGGCAACATAAAAAGGACAGCGCGTGTGACCAAGTCAACAGAAATAGGACAGCGTGTGTGACCAAGTCAACAGAAATAGGACAGTGTGTGTGGCCAAGTCAACAGAAAAAGGACAATGTGTGTGACCAAGTCAACAGAAAAAGGACAACATGTGACCAAGTCAACAGAAAAAGGACAACATGTGACCAAGTCAACAGAAAAAGGACAACATGTGACCAAGTCAATAGAAAAAGGACAACATGTGACCAAGTCAACAGAAAAAGGACAACATGTGACCAAGTCAACAGAAAAAGGACAACATGTGACCAAGTCAATAGAAAAAGGACAACATGTGACCAAGTCAACAGAAAAAGGACAACATGTGACCAAGTCAACAGAAAAAGGACAACATGTGACCAAGTCAATAGAAAAAGGACAACATGTGACCAAGTCAATAGAAAAAGGACAACATGTGACCAAGTCAACAGAAAAAGGACAACATGTGACCAAGTCAACAGAAATGAAGGTAAATCCAATTGATCATAATATGAAAAAATAGAGTGAAACAGAGCACATACCAGCACCTCTTCACGCAACTGACCCAGTGGTACTGATAGCTGGTTCAGGGCTTTGTCCATTCCAACCTAAATAAATGATATCCATTATTATCTAGCTACTGTAGCTATTAGGCCTATTTGACATGTAAAAGTCCTGATCCTAGCTGGAACAACTGTTAGGAAGAACAAACTGACATCATCATTATCCTACATCTATCTATATTGAGCAGATTCCTGCTGTTGCTCTCAGTTGCTCCTAGTTTCTTTTGAGTGACATCATCGTAAAATATGATTGCTATCTTGTTATTTGGCTGAAAATGCATGGTTGTAAACATTCCCTAATGCAGTTTATGGGTGGGGGACACTGCAGCATCTTGAACGCGTCAGCCATAGAAACTCACCAGATTGGTGGAGAGGTTGACAAAGTCAGCATAGTCTTTATTGATGAGCTCAACCATGGCTGTTTTGAGCTGTTTGTAATACATCTCAAGGTCCTCGCGCATCTCCTCCAGTTGGACATGCTTTCTGCAATCTGCAACAAACTGATCCACGTCGAAGTCATCCTGAATGCAACAGATGATGTAAACATGTCATGAATGATCATGTAGTTAGTTAGCTAGCTGCCTAGCTAAGATTATGCAAATGATGTACAGCAGAAACAAACTTGCCATTTCTAATAGGGTTTAGGTAGATAAATACTACGAGACAAACTTATATAAGTCGTTTCAAAACAAGTGATGAAGCCAGTTTGGCTGATCACTGCTAGCTAACCTATTGCATTGCTAGCCAGCAAGCTAGTTTCAAAAGTCAAATTCTTACCTTCATAAACACGTCCTTGTCGAAACACAGAGAATCCGGCCGCTTTGGCAGATTCATCTTTCTTTTGTACTATCTTTGAAATCAGAAAAGGCTGGACATGTAGTTATACTATGAAGTAACGAATGTTGCAAAATACTTTCTGAAGAATGACAGAGGGGAGAATACAAACTATACTTCCGCAAACATGACAGGGTACCACACCAAAAAGCAAGATGACTTCCGCGAACCAGTCTACTGCACCCCCCACAGGGCACTAAGGAGAGCGCTGCTTGGTTTTTTCAAAAAATATGGTGGTCTTAAAAAGAAATATCTTGTCCTGCTGTTGTGTTCCTTTCCACATAAATTCATTAAACGTTTTCAAAACTGATTTGAAAGAGTTCCTGTAATTACATTGTCTGAATAAACGAATGCATTAATAATACATTAATAAACGAAGGCATTAGTCAAACATGTGTTTTATATTCGTATCATAAGCAATACACACTTGATGGGGTATATGCATTTTCTAACCGCATCAGAAGACAATTCTGCTTTAATACCATAAGATTTGACATTATAGTGAGATATACAGCGCTATTATCAACGCTATTGGCCAGCACATGAGAGCAACCCAGGTCAGCTGATCATGATGCCGCGTATTCATTGAAATATCTACACAGTACGAGCCCATTTTACGAGCCACCAACGAAATAGCTGGCCCAACCCGGATACGCAGAGGTGTGATCAATATTGATAATCTCGGTCTCTGTGCATAGCGCCTAGAGGTATTTAAGTATCCTTGATGAGGACAGCTCCTCTCCGGAACATGCTTTGAAGAAAGGGGAGAATAGAAGTTATCACATCACAAGTCTGCAGTAGGCCTAGCATAATTCTAAAAACGTACAGTGGGAGTGGACGTAGGTAGGTGTGTGTGGTACGAGTTTTCCCAGTCGTGGATAGTTGTATGCCGAATAGTGTGCCGTGTTGTAAGCTACAAAAAGCATCGACGAGAGATGGCGGAATGTGGGAGGAAGGCGCTGTCTGTCCTGGAGGCGGCTCGCTCACGCTACGAGAGCTTGCAGATCTCAGATGATGTTTTTGGGGAATCGGGAGATGACAGCAGCGACAATCCTTTTTACAGCACTTCGGGTGACTCGAATTCGGATAACTGCTGCATGGAGGCCGGCGACGATCAAAGGTCAGGTGAGACTGTGAGTTGTCAAAGCGGAGGTCCACCCGGCTCCGTCTCAATAACTCAAGCAGAAGAGGATGGATGGAGCGACACCCTGCAAGATATCACGGTGGCCCCATACAACGAGACATATGGTATTTCATTTTAAGAATAAAGCCTCGCTTGACATAATGAGTAGGATCATGATCTGATCTTCTCCATCATCTAAGGTGTGTGTGTGTGTGTGTGTGTGTGGTAAGTAGCCTATGATTGTAGGTCCTGACTCCTGATTGAACAACAGGTCAAGAAAAAGAGGGAGAGAGAAAGAAAGCCCAAGTGTCCTTTAATAAAGGATCATGTCACAATATGGATTGATTTCTTGGAGAATTGTGGCTTATATGAATTTGGCTATTTAATTATCCAAATGAAATAGCCCACACTAACACTGCACTGCACTGGTGGAGCCAACAGTAAATGGACATAGGGGACAAGTTGCAGAGGAGCCTCTCTGCTTCTCTGTTCCTCTCACTGCATCTCCAGAGACTAATAACGTTGTGCAACATGTTCAGCCACATGTATTTGCCAACTAAGGCATTGATGTGCCAATGTGAATTTTGGACCTCCAAGAAAGGTACAAATACGACAGAGGATGTTCATTGGCAGGAATATTTTGTATTTTTTACATTGGCAATATACTGTAAGGTGACCTAGGTAGTCTATGGCGGTATATTAAGAGCTGCTGTGTAGAACATGTTAGTGGTGCACATCTTGAAAGCACCCCTAGATCACTGTTAATTGTGAAGATTGTAGGCCTATCTGTGTGTGGCTGCTGGGTATGAACCAGGGAGCACTGTTTGTTCAAACATCATAGGTTGAGAGAGAGGCGAGGCACTGGCAGCCATGACAAATTAACTCTTTAAGTGGAGATGAATGACCATCTCCCCTCTTACATCTTCATGGAAGGGTCAGCTGCTACGATCAATGACGGAGGGCCTGTAAAGTAATGGTAATGTTTATTCCATTATCTCAGTCTCCTATTGCATGCCCAAGGCAGAGTTTAAAAGACCAATGTAGCCTTTATTTGATCTCCATATCAAATAATTTCTGTGTAACAATTAAGACCCTTACTGAGATTGTTTAAGATTAAATTGGTCAAAAATAGCTTCTTAGCAATGAGCAATTTGTAAAACAAAATTTTTGCTAGGACTGTCTGGTAGTGGTCTGTGTGGGGAGGGGAAAACTGAAAACGTGCTGTTATTGGCAGGGGTTTGGAACTCTCGTTCTAATTGGTCCATTAAGTAATTTACCGCCTGGAGATGTCACCAAGCAGGCCGAAACTCCATCTCAGCAATACAGGCCGATATTTCAGGTGGTCTGTTCCAACAGCTCTTACACTAAAAGGGCATTAGCATCCTTTTCACAATTTCAAAGTATTAATCCAACCTCATAGAGGGAAAATATATCTAAAACACCGGTAATCATGTTTTTGACTGCACTGGGACTTTAAAGTGAATAAAATGTTTAAAAAAATGGTTTCCCAGTGTTGCCACTGTAAAGTAATACCTAGTAGTTACCAGTCATACTTCAGGAGTTAAACCCATTCTAGTACCAACAACCTAACCGAATGTCATATTGTTATCCTTACAAATGTCCTGTAAAATGATCAATGTATTACAGTTCTGGTCAGTCGTATAATAGGTGGTATTGATAGATACTGTATGTCAAATGTAACTAAATAAGCATGTGTAGGGTGAGGTTCCTCCCTTCATCATTACTCTGTTTGAACACTCTCTCACTGACTTGCAAATAAATGCCTCCCTCTCTCTCCAAGGTGGTCTGGGTGGTGCCTTGTGCCACTGTCACGACTTGAGAGAAAATCATGCCATCTGCCTGTAGGCTTTGGTATGGGCTTCATCACTGGCAATGACAGGTGGTGGCGTTAGCCAATACATTTCAGACACAAGACATTGCCTTGGGAATCACTTCAGCATACAGAAGTCTTTGTACTTTATAGTCTACACTACAGTATGTATGTGTGGCGGTCTCTGTCTCCACTAGAAAATTGTTTGTTTTCACAGTCACCACTAAGTTATTTGAGACTGTTGACACAAACCATAGTGCTGGCAGGTGTATTTGAAATAAATTCCCCAGCCAAATTGCAGTAAAAGCTTGACTGTGTCCAAACCATTAGTGTATGAGCAAATAGGCAAGACACAGTGTGGCCAGGAAAGATGAACATGAGGTGGTTTTGTCATTAAGGTTAGGTCAATGGAAGGTTTCCATGCAGCAAACTGGTGCTCACTGAGGAGACGACTGTCCAGTCCACATGTCTCAAGGAGAAACTAGAGTTATAACATCCCTTCTACAGGACACTAGCTATCATACATAAATATACCACAACATACATTTTTAATTGGGAAAATGAGAGATGGAGTCTGTATAATTGATATTTAGTCCGATATGAAAATCCCACAGTTATAGCAGGGATAGGCAGTACTTAATAAGCATGTCCATGGGTCTGAAATGTCATTTTTTTTGTTCATTTCATTATCCTAGTAAAATCTCTGCAGTGTGTATATGCACGTTAGGACAACCCCCCTGGATTACAATATAATACTGTATAATCTATTACCGTATAATCTATTATGTAACATAATTATGATAGAAAAGGCTTTAGAATCAATCAAGCTCCATTTCACTTTATTGAATGGCACATACATTATCTACAGTATGTTCGTCTTAGACATTCTACCACTGTGTTGTCAGGAATTTCCCACAATGGAATTCTTAATCAAGCGAATAAAACAATTCTATTCCATAAATTCCCATTTTTGGCCAGACTTCTGTTTACTGTATTGATTTGATGGCATCTGTCTTTGGAAATCCCTGCCTCTAAGGCAGTCATCCTGTATTTTGCACTTTGCTGCCAGATTTGAAAGTCTACTGGATTAAAGAAGTGGTTTTTGAAACCGTGTCTAGGTCTGTAGTGTGACCCACCCTTTGAACAACTTTTACCACTGTCAACGTGACATGTACACTCCGTGCAAGAGTAGTCAAATAAAAAGTATTTATTTCTTCAGCAAACCAAACTAGTTGATTATGGTCCTTTTGAGACCCAACATTTTCCTTATCTCTAGGCTGGATGTAGAGAGGACATGAGATTTTTAATTTTAGCCAAATGGCTTTTAGCAGTTGGCCAATCCAAACTTCCAGATATAGAGTTTGTTTCAGATATATCACTTTGTTCCAGAGAATGAGATAAATACTGGTTTACTGGGCCTGAACTTCTACTTCTGTTTAGAGATGCTTTCTCACTCCAGGGAATGTGCATACTTTACAAGTGTGCCAAGAAAAATAGGTGTGACTCTCACAATTAAAAGCAGATCATTTTATTACATATTTTGGTTCATCAGCTTTTAATTGAGAGCTCTTAGATGAGCTCTCTTGTGATTTTTGGCTGCACCTTGGTTGAGGTGCTCTACTCCCTCACTGACTTTACAAGATTAGAGAGCGACAGTTCAATGAGTTTCATCACTGGTTTTGTGATGTGTCATTAATTAACCTTTATTTAACTAGGCAAGTCCGTTAAGAACAAGTTCTTATTTACAGTGACGGCATACCCCGGCCAAACCCTCCTCTAACCCAGGGCCTGCTTAAGTCCAGGGATACTTCACACCCACAGTTTACACAGTTAATTAATAGATGTGATGATGACCTGTGACAGCTCAGTGCTGCAGTTTTAATCAAGGTTCTATTCTTGGATTTACAGTTGATATACAGTGGGTATACAGTGGATGTACAAATTTACAGTATCAGTAAGAATATACACTCAGTGGCCAGTTTATTAGGTACATCCATCTAGTACCCCTTTGCCTCCAGAACAGTCAATTCTTCGGGGCATGGGAACGTTGCTTGGTATCATGGGACCTAACGTGTGCCAGGAAAACATTCTCCACACCACCTCCACCAACTTGTACCATTGACACCAGGCAGGATGGGGCCATGGCTGCTTACGCCAAATCCTGACTCTGCCGTCAGCATGACGCAACAGGAACCGGGATTCGTCAGACCAGGTGTCGGACCAAATGTTTTTCACTCCTCAACTGTCCAGTGTTAGTGATCATATGCTCACTGGAGCCACTTCTTGTTTTTAGCTGATAGGAGTGGAATCTGGTGTGACGGTCTGCTGCAATAGACCATCCAGGGCAAGGATCGCCGAGTTGTGTGCTCCGAGATGCCGTTCTGCACACCACTGTTGAACTGTGCTGTTATTTGCCTATGTTTGGTCCGCCTGTTAGCTTGCATTCTAATGTTCAATTGAGCAGTAACTGAATGCCTCGATTCCCATCTGCCTGCTTTATATAGCAAGCCACCGCCATGTGACTCAAATGTTTGTAGGAGCGAACCATTTTCGTGAATGGGGTGGTATACCTAATAAACTGTAGCATAGAGTGCATAGTCTCTATGGGCCAGATGGCCGGTTGGTGATGTGATGTTGTCCTCCCACTTGAGACTGTGGGAGATGATGGTCCCCAGGAATTTGAATGATTCAGCTGTGCTAACACTTGAGCCATCAATCTCGAGGGGGAGAGATGGTGAGGGGCGTTTTCTGAAGTCAACTACCATCTCCACGCTTTTGTCTGTGTTTTAGGTTATTGAGACTGCACCATGCCACTACCCACTGGGCAAAAACTGGTTGAATCAATGTTGTTTCCATGTCATAAAAAAATACAAATCAACATGGAAAACTGATTGGATTAGAAAAAAAGTAATCAACGTAAGAAAATGTAGTATTTTTTTTCACCCAACGTTTAACCTAATCCAATGACGAGGTGACAATTTTTGTTGATTTCGCATTGAATTCACGTTAGTTGACAACTCAACCAAATTTAACTGACATCTGTGCCCAGTGGATAGCCGGTTGACCTCTCCACGGTACATGGACTCATCGCCGTCGGTAATGAGACCGACCAGAGTGGTGTCATCTGCAAACTTGAGTAGTTTGACAGATGCGTTGTTGGAGGTGCGGATTACCATGCATTGGAAACTACAGTCAATGTCGATGAGTGGGCTTTTCCAAACGGTTATAGTTGTCTGCTTGCATAAGTGGGAATGTTCATCTGACACGTTCAAGACGAGACAAGACTTTTTCTATCCACTATAGTGTAGCACATAACAATAATGAACCTTTCCCTCAAGCCCAAAAAGCTTGATTCTTGTTTCGATTACATTACGGTTACTGTCATGTTGAATAGAAATTGATTGCAGCCCTAGGGTTGACAGCACAATCCAAATAACAAAGACGGGAAAGAAATGCTACACGTTGTGCTTTTTTAATTTACAAAATAACTCAAAGCACAAAATAGCTCCATACTTTCAAAGTATTGTAATTCCCTTTTTAGAAATCATAGTCGTTTACACAGTAAGACTCCATTTACAAGTCATGTGTGATTGTTATTTTCATTTGACAGCATCAATCTGAGAGGCAAGTTTTAATGAGCGAGTGATGCTTTGACTGCAGCTCCATCATCTGTCTGTCTCTCTCCCTGTCACCAGGCCCTACCCAGAGAATGCCAGCTACAGCCACTTGCATGGACTTCTTCCAGCTCTTTGTGCCTGACAACGCCATCCAGAACATGGTGACGCAGACCAACATGTACGCCAAGAAGTACCAGGAGCGCTTCGGGAGCGACGAGGGCTGGCGGAACGTGACTGCGGCCGAGATGAAGGCCTTCCTGGGCTTGGTGACTTCCACCAGCGTTCACCGCTGTGAGTCAGTGCTCAGCATCTGGAGCAGCGGCTTCTTCAGCAACCGCAGCATTGCACTCAAGATGAGCCAGGCGCGCTTCGAGAAGATCCTCAAGTACTTCCACATCGTGGCCTTCCGCTCCAGCCACGGCAGCCATGGCCTCTACAAGATCCAGCCCTTCCTGGACTCACTGCAGCAGTCGTTTGGCTGTAGCACCTTCCGCCCCTCACAGACTCAGGTATGGCAGTAGGCTGCTGTGTGTACTGTTCAGCTTTGGACATGTTTAGTACAGATGACAGGGCTGGGGTCAATTCGAGTAAACTTTAATTTTATTTCAAGTTTTTTTCCATTTAAAAAAATAAATAAAAATCCCTTCCTGAAGTGACTACCTTCAATTCAAATTTGTTGACATCTGTGCCCAGCGGGCAGCTTGGTGTGTTCGGCTCTGGGTACTTTTAGAGCAGACTCAAAATACAACACAATGGTCAGATAGGTAGGTTGTCATTTGGACAAACATTCCTGGAACAATAGTACGTTGTGTCCATGTTTGTTCTAGTTTAGAACAGACTCATAGTTAACTTCTTTGGGAGCTGAATATTTATCTGTGAAGAGTAAACTTGTTTTCTGTCTAATTAAACTCTATTCAAATGTTAATCTAATATCTGTCAGCAGCTGAATAATGTGTATTTGGGCCATTTAATTAAGAGGGATTGGTTAAGATTAAGTTCAGAAACAAGCTAATGCACACTGAATATCCTTGCTGCAATTTGAATTGATTGACATGAGCCAATTTGCACCCTCCCATGGGGATTCCACCAACTCTTTCAGAATCTTGGCAATGTGAACTTTTCTGAAAGGAGGACAACCTGTCTTCTCTTTCTGTGCTAGGAAGAAGTGGGCTGGTAGGATACAAAGTGGGCTGGGAGGACACAAAGTGGGCTGGGAGGACACAAAGTGGGCTGGGAGGACACAAAGTGGGCTGGGAGGACACAAAGTGGGCTGGGAGGACACAAAGTGGGCTGGGAGGACACAAAGTTGGCTGGGAGGACACAAAGTGGGTTGGGAGGACACAAAGTCGGCTGGGAGGATGCGAAGTCGAAATGTTGTTGCCTTCACAGAAATAATTACGTATGACTGCCTCTGTGTTACATGTTAGAAGGTTATGCTGTATTTTGGTATCAAAGAGAGGGTCAGATTAGTGATCCATTTTTTTATCCATAGTGACTTCAGACTGCACTTTCTGAACCCAAAGAGTATTTCTAACTGATTTAGAATGTGTCCCTAAGCCTACTAGTAACTGCACAGGGTATTTTCACATCAATGAATGTCTGACGTAGCCATGTCAGGGATTTCTCCACCTGTCCTCTGTTCTATTTCAGTTTTAAGTTACTACTTTGACACAGACATACCCAACTTTGTAAAATAGCCAACCAATATAACAACCAGTATCACAACAAATATACCAATATTACAAACAATAAAACAACCAATATAACAAGCACTATCACAACAAATATACCAATATAACGACCAATATACAGTTGAAGTCTTAAATTTACATACACTTTGGTTGGACTCATTAAAATTTGTTTTTCAACCGCTCCACAAACTCTCATCCTCTCATCAAACTCTCATCACTCTCTCATCCTTGGGAGCAATTTCCAAACACCTGAAGGTACCACGTTCATCTGTACAAACAATAGTACACAAGTATAAACACCATGGGACCACGCAGCCGTCATAACACTCAGGAAGGAGACGAGTTCTGTCTCCCTAGAGATGAATGTACTTTTGGTGCGAAAAGTGCAAATCAATCCCAGAACAACAGCAAAGGACCTTGTGAAGATGCTGGCAGAAACAGGTACAAAATTATCTATATCCACAGTTAAACGAGTCCTATAACGACATAACCTGAAAGGCTGCTCAGCAAGGAAGAAGCCACTGCTCCAAAACCGTCATACAAAAGCCAGACTATGGTTTGCAACTGCACATGGGGACAAAGATTGTACTTTTTGGAGAAATGTCCTCTGGTCTGATAAAACAAAAGTAGAACTGTTTGGCCATAATGACCATCATTATGTTTGGAGGAAAAAGGGGGAGCCTTGCAAGCCGAAGAACACCATCCCAACCGTGAAGCACGGGGGTGGCAGCATCATGTTGTGGTGGTACTTTGCTGCAGGAGGGACTGGTGCACTTCACAAAATTGATGGCATTGTGAGGAAGGAGAAATATGTGGATATATTGAAGCAACATCTCAAGACATCAGTGAGGAAGTTGAAGCTTGGTCGCAAATGGGTCTTCCAAATGGACAATGACCCCAAGCATACTTCCAATGTCATGGCAAAAGGGCTTAAGGACAACAAAGTCAAGGTATTGGAGTGGCCATCACAAAGCCCTGACCTCAACCCTATAGAAAATGTGTGGGCAGAACTGAAAAAGCATGTGGGAGCAGGGAGGCCTACAATAAGGACTCCGTTACAGGAGGAATGGGCCAAAATTCACCCAACTTATTTTGGGAAGCTTGTGGAAGTTACGAAATGTAAAGGCAATGCTACCAAATACTAATTAAGTATTTATACATTTCTGGCCCACTGGGAATGTGTTGAAAGAAATAAAAGCTGAAATAAATCATTCTCTGTACTGTTATTCTGACATTTCACATTCTTAAAATAAAGTGGTGATCCTAACTGACAGGGACTTTTTACTAGGATTAAATGTTAGAACTACCAATATTACAACCAATTTAACAACCAATATAACAATATTACAACCAATATAACTACAAATATAGCAATATAACAACAATATTACAACCAATATAACTACCAATACAACAACCAATATAACATACAAGTAATATAACTACCAATGCAACAACCAATATAACTACCAATGCAACAACCAATATAACTACCAATGCAACAACCAACATAACTACCAATGCAACAACCAATATAACTACCAATGCAACAACCAATATAACTACCAATGCAACAACCAATATAACTACCAATGCAACAACCAATATAACTACCAATGCAACAACCAATATAACTACCAATGCAACAACCAATATAACTACCAATGCAACAACCAATGCAACAACCAATATAACTACCAATGCAACAACCAATATAACTACCAATGCAACAACCAATATAACTACCAATGCAACAACCAATATAACTACCAATGCAACAACCAATACAACAACCAATGCAACATACAACTACCAATACAACTACCAATATTACAATCAATATAACTACCAATATTACAATCAATATAACAACCAATATAGCAACCAATACAACAATCAATATAACAACCAATATACCAATACAACAACCAATAACAATACAACAACCAATATAACAATACAACAACCAATATAACAATACAACAACCAATATAACAACCAATATAACAACCAATACAACTTATAACAATATTACAACCAATATAACAACCAATACAACTTATAACAATATTACAACCAATTCAACAACCAATACAACAACCAATATAACAATATTACAACCAATTCAACAACCAATACAACAACCAATATAACAATACAACAACCAATATAACAACCAATATAACAGCCAATACAACAATCAATACAACAACCAATATAACAATATAACAACCAATATAACAACCAATACAACTTATAACAATATAACAACCAATATAACAACCAATATAACAATACAACAACCAATATAACAATACAACAACCAATATAACAACCAATATAACAATACAACAACCAATATAACAACCAATATAACAACCAATATAACAATACAACAACCAATATAACAACCAATATAACAATATAACAACCAATATAACAACCAATACAACTTATAACAATATAACAACCAATATAACAACCAATATAACAATACAACAACCAATATAACAATATAACAACCAATATAACAACCAATACAACTTATAACAATATAACAACCAATATAACAACCAATATAACAATACAACAACCAATATAACAATACAACAACCAATATAACAATACAACAACCAATATAACAATACAACAACCAATATAACAATACAACAACCAATATAACAATACAACAACCAATATAACAATACAACAACCAATATAACAATACAACAACCAATATAACAACCAATATAACAATACAACAACCAATATAACAACCAATATAACAATATAACAACCAATATAACATCCAATACAACTTGTTACAATATAACAACCAATATAACAATATAACAACCAATATAACAATATAACAACCAATATAACAATACAACAACCAATATAACAAGGTAATAATAAGGCTGCATTGTCTTATTTGAAATGCCTGTTCAAATGTTCTAAATGGAATAACTCTGGGATGTGCCCAATGTGTCAGTCAAGGTGTAGTGTACTCTCAACTATATACATAGTGTACAGGAGGCTGACAGTTTGCCTCAGCGTGTTCCCTGGTGACCATCAGGCGTTCCGCATTGCATGTAAATTCCCTGTCAGACATGGTGGATCAAATCGGCTCGCTGCTGCCTCCCAGAGCTGACAGGGGAGGAAAGGAGTGTTGAGTGGGCACCTTCCTTCTCCTCCGCTCCACTCCCCTCAACTTCAATCCCCTATGCTCCCCTCCACTCTGTTCCCTTCCTCTCCACTCCACTCTGATCCCCTCCACTCCCCTCCCCTCCACTCCTAGGAGTCTAGATGGAAATGAGGCAGACCCACTCAGTCAGAGCTGAGGGAAAGGGAATCCACCTTCCCACCACATCCTCTGGCCCAGAAGTCAGGGCCCCAAAGGCTGGTGTCTGGACACAGCATAGCACATCTGGTTTCCTTGTTCTCTCTCTCTCCCCCCTCTCTCTCTCTCTCTGTCTCCCTCCCCCTCTCTCTCTGTGTGTAAAAACCAGCAGGCATTGTTCAAAACCCTCATCATTTTCCAATGCAAATACTTTCACCCAGACATTCACTTTATTATCTGCACTTACTGCTGAGTTCCAGGGACATTTATATCACCGAGTCCAGTAGCTGTAGAGGTATGAATTGAAATATGCCCTCCATAGCTCCACAGTGGGGAGTTGGTGATATCGTGTCTCTGATTGGGCTGCCTCTGTCTGGAGCTCTGATCAGCACAGCCTGGGGATGGATGTTCTGTCTGAATAATGAATGCCTTTTCCCTAGCTGTGGCCAAGAAAAAGTGTCTACCAAAATGTTCCATGTACTGTTTTTTTCTGTCTGTGAAGCCTACCTCCTTCCGCCTCTGCCTGTTATAATGAGAATAACAGAAGCCTTTATAGAAATGTTTTTTCTTCACCCTTTTAGACAGCTCATTAAGTGAAGTTTCTACTTTAAGACGAAAGGAAAGGTGCATGTCAAAGCCGTCCAGTGCATCTCTGGCATAGCAGGGGTTCTCTGGAAAGTACATTCAAATTGCTGAGCTTTGTGGCACTAACAATTCTGCTTAGCTTGCTGTCCAATGCTACTCTCTCTCATTAACGTACACAACACAAACACCTCTGTTTAGAGATCTAGCACGTCTGGCAAATAGAAGGTGTACCTTTTGTTTCCATCTCTGTCTCCTCAGACACTGTGTGCCTCTCTCAGGTAGGTCATGGCTCTCAGAATGCCACCTATCTTAGCTAATGGAGTAGCTGTCAGACAGATAGAATTCATCTTTGTCATGGCCTCCACTGAGATTAAGTCATTGGGGTTGAGAAATGGGTTTGATACACATCCATCCTCCACAGGCCAAAGACTAACCGAGCATTAACCGACTGTAGTAATATCAGTAGAGCACAGGGTCTAAAGGACAGGTCTATAGCCATACTGTCATATTTCAGGCAGCAGTGAAAAGTCAGACAATACACAGATTTGTGACTGATTTCACCCATGTAGGAATAACTGAATAATTTTGAAAATCCTTTTGTGATGCTCAAGATCTGTTTAATGAGGGTGACCTGTGGACAACTATCAATGTCTCAAACACAGTGCTTATAACAAATTCCTCTGGTCAACTGTCACCATGTCGCTGTGACTTATTTACCTATTTGACTCCATGTAAAGGATCCAGGTGTTTCTATCACCAACGTGACATTGCATCATCAAAACAAATCAATATAGGAGAAAACAGATTTGTGACTGATTTCACCCATGTAGGAATAACTGAATAATTTTGAAAATCCTTTTGTGATGCTCAAGATCTGTTTAATGAGGGTGACCTGTGGACAACTATCAATGTCTCAAACACAGTGCTTATAACAAATTCCTCTGGTCAACTGTCACCGTGACTTATTTACCTATTTGACTCCATGTAAAGGATCCAGGTGTTTCTATCACCAACGTGACATTGCATCATCAAAACAAATCAATATAGGAGAAAACAACCTGGAACAACCGGTCACATCATGCCTTCTCTACAGTGCTCAATACATGTCTTAAATACCTGCTCCCTGATCAGCTCAGGCTCTCCTGCAGACCTACAATACATTTTTAGGTACTTCAGGCGGCCTGCCGTGTGTCTGTGTGGCTCCCCAGTGGTAGGAGGTGTGAGTTAACAGAGATGCAGCAGGCAGCACGTCTACAGTACTCAATGTGGCTTGCCTGTTCTGTTCTGGGCAAAACAAACACCACCTGTGCCTCGTGGCTCCTTGGTCCGGTGCAAAATCACTGTGGCAACGCATGCCGGTCCCATCCAGCCAACTTGACATTCTGCAGACTAGAAAGCCAGCCAGACAGAGAGGGGTTAGCCACACTGTTTCATTAACATGATGTTAAGATGCTCCCTAGCTTTTGTCTGTAGTTCACACACATACAGTACAATCAGTCAGCAACAGCTACCATACTGCCACCCTCAGGCATTTAATGGTTCAGTAGCCCCACATCCCTGGTTATACACCTGTCTCCTGCTTGGCTAAAGGAGACATCCCTGGTTATACATCTGTCTCCTGCTTGGCTGAAGGAGACATCCCTGGTTATACACCTGTCTCCTGCTTGGCTGAAGGAGACATCCCTGGTTATACAGTGGGGCAAAAAAGTATTTAGTCAGCCACCAATTGTGCAAGTTCTCCCACTTAAAAAGATGAGAGAGGCCTGTAATTTTCATCATAGGTACACTTCAACTATGACAGACAAAATGAGGAGAAAAAATCAAGAAAATCACATTGTAGGATTTTTAATGAATTTATTTGCAAATTATGGTGGAAAATAAGTATTTGGTAACCTACAAACAAGCAAGATTTCTGTCTCTCACAGACCTGTAACTTCTTCTTTAAGAGGCTCCTCTGTCCCCCACTCGTTACCTGTATTAATGGCACCTGTTTGAACTTGCTATCAGTATAAAAGACACCTGCCCACAACCTCAAACAGTCACACTCCAAACTCCACTATGGCCAAGACCAAAGAGCTGTCAAAGGACACCAGAAACAAAATTGTAGACCTGCATCAGGCTGGGAAGACTGAATCTGCAATAGGTAAGCAGATTGGTTTGAAGAAATCAACTGTGGGAGCAATTATTAGGAAATGGAAGACATACAAGACCACTGATAATCTCCCTCGATCTGGGGCTCCACGCAAGATCTCACCCCGTGGGGTCAAAATGATCACAAGAACGGTGAGCAAAAATCCCAGAACCACACGGGGGACCTAGTGAATGACCTGCAGAGAGGTGGGACCAAAGTAACAAAGCCTACCATCAGTAACACACTATGCCGCCAGGGACTCAAATCCTGCAGTGCCAGACGTGTCCCCCTGCTTAAGCCAGTACATGTCCAGACCCGTCTGAAGTTTGCTAGAGAGCATTTGGATGATCCAGAAGAAGATTGGGAGAATGTCATATGGTCAGATGAAACCAAAATATTACTTTTTTGTAAAAATTCAACTCGTCGTGTTTGGAGGACAAAGAATGCTGAGTTGCATCCAAAGAACACCATACCTACTGTGAAGCATGGGGGTGGAAACATCATGCTTTGGGGCTTTTTTTCTGCAAAGGGACCAGGACGACTGATCCGTGTAAAGGAAAGAATGAATGGGTCCATGTATCGTGAGATTTTGAGTAAAAACCTCCTTCCATCAGCAAGGGCATTGAAGATGAAACGTGGTTGGGTCTTTCAGCATGGCAATGATCCCAAACACACCGCCCGGTCAACGAAGGAGTGGCTTCGTAAGAAGCATTTCAAGGTCCTGGAGTGGCCTAGCCAGTCTCCAGATCTCAACCCCATAGAAAATCTTTGGAGGGAGTTGAAAGTCCGTGTTGCCCAGCAACAGCCCCAAAACATCACTGCTCTAGAGGAGATCTGCATGGAGGAATGGGCCAAAATACCAGCAACAGTGTGTGAAAACCTTGTGAAGACTTACAGAAAACGTTTGACCTCTGTCATTGCCAACAAAGGGTATATAACAAAGTATTGAGAAACTTTTGTTATTGACCAAATACTTATTTTCTACCATAATTTGCAAATAAATTCATTAAAAATCCTACAATGTGATTTTCTGGATTTTTTTTCTCATTTTGTCTGTCATAGTTGAAGTGTACCTATGATGAAAATTACAGGCCTCTCTCATCTTTTTAAGTGGGAGAACTTGCACAATTGGTGGCTGACTAAATACTTTTTTGCCCCTCTGTACATCTGTCTCCTGCTTGGCTGAAGGAGACATCCCTGGTTATACACCTGTCTCCTGCTTGGCGGAAGGAGACACCCCTGGTTATACACCTGCTCGTGGCTGAAGGAGTCATCCCTGGTTATACACCTGCTCGTGGCTGACGGAGTCATCCCTGGTTATACACCTGCTCTTGGCTGAAGGAGACACCCCTGGTTATACACCTGCTCGTGGCTGAAGGAGACATCCCTGGTTATACACCTGCTCGTGGCTGAAGGAGACACCCCTGGTTATACACCTGCTCGTGGCTGAAGGAGACATCCCTGGTTATACACCTGCTCGTGGCTGAAGGAGACACCCCTGGTTATACACCTGCTCGTGGCTGAAGGAGACACCCCTGGTTATACACCTGCTCGTGGCTGAAGGAGACATCCCTGGTTATACACCTGCTCATGGCTGAAGGAGACACCCCTGGTTATACACCTGCTCGTGGCTGAAGGAGACATCCCTGGTTATACACCTGCTCGTGGCTGAAGGAGACACCCCTGGTTATACACCTGCTCGTGGCTGAAGGACAGGTTTACTTTAGGTTTGTTGTTGTTGCATTGTCCAGAAGGAACCTGCAAGTAAGCATTTCGTTGGACGATGTATACCATGTGTATCCTGCACATACTGTACGACTGATACACTTGAGGATGCCTTTGAATATGAACTGTACAAACTGCTAGGGGAAAGATTGACTTGTTGGTGAGGTGATGCTGTCCCAAAGGTGCTCCATGATGTAATACTGATGCTTTCCCTCTGTCCCATAGGTGCTCCATGATGTAATACTGATGCTTTCCCTCTGTTCCATAGGTGCTCCATGATGTAATACTGATGCTTTCCCTCTGTTCCATAGGTGCTCCATGATGTAATCCTGATGCTTTCCCTCTGTTCCATAGGTGCTCCATGAGCCCCTTATTGACGAGGACCCAGTGTTCATCACCACCTGTACAGAGAGAGAGCTGAGGAAGAGGAAGAAGAGGAAGTTCAGTCTGTGGGTCCGCCAGTGCACATCCACTGGTTTCATCTGTCAGGTACTGTGCGTGCGTGCGCATGAAAGAAGAAAATGAGAGAAAGGGAGATGGCGAGAGCAGTGGAGGAAGAATGAGGGGAGGGAGGGACTGCAGCCTCTTGGTTTTCTACTCTTATATCTGGGAGCTAGTACTGTACTTAGCCAACTTCGTGACAAAGACTGTCCACCTTCAATTACACCCAGTACAACCACACTGGGGCTTTCACAGGACTAGTTGCAATTGGTCTAGACTGTAGAGGACACCAACACTGCAGGACAGGACAATCAGACCATGCCCTTCCCCCTCACTCAGACACAGCTGAGAGATCCAGACAAACTGTGATTGGATGACTGATGTGGGACCATCCAGTGCCTCAATCAGTCTCCAGAACCAATGTTTTATTACTGATTCCCAGGAGAAGGCGCCAGTCCACTTAGTATAATTGCTCTCTGTTCTTGGTGGGAGTATGATACGCCAAATGACTGCTGCCCCATGCCTCAAACAGATCCAGGAAGACATGAGAATGTGTAGATATGCACGGGCCGTGTCCCAGTTGGTGGGAAGAAGAATCAATCGATCATGTCCTTTTTTTGTGTAGCTTTCTCTTACTTGAAAACTACAGGGTTCATTTGGTCAATGGAAAACAACAGGGTTAGTATTATTGTCAATAGAAAACTACAGGGTCAGTGTTATTGTCAATAGAAAACTACAGGGTTAGTAGTATTGTCAATAGAAAACTACGGGGTTAGTAGTATTGTCAATAGAAAACTACAGGGTTAGTAGTATTGTCAATAGAAAACTACAGGGTTAGTAGTATTGTCAATAGAAAACTACGGGGTTAGTAGTATTGTCAATAGAAAACTACAGGGTTAGTAGTATTGTCAATGGAGAACTACGGGGTTAGTAGTATTGTCAATAGAAAACTACGGGGTTAGTAGTATTGTCAATGGAGAACTACAGGGTTAGTAGTATTGTCAATGGAGAACTACGGGGTTAGTAGTATTGTCAATAGAAAACTACAGGGTCAGTAGTATTGTCAATAGAAAACTACAGGGTCAGTAGTATTGTCAATAGAAAACTACAGGGTCAGTAGTATTGTCAATAGAAAACTACAGGGTCAGTAGTATTGTCAATAGAAAACTACAGGGTTAGTGTTATTGTCAATGGAAAACTACAGGGTCAGTAGTATTGTCAATAGAAAACAACAGGGTTAGTAGTATTGTCAATGGAAAACTACAGGGTTAGTAATATTGTCAATAGAAAACTACGGGGTTAGTAGTATTGTCAATAGAAAACAACAGGGTTAGTAGTATTGTCAATAGAAACTACGGGGTTAGTATTATTGTCAATAGAAAACAACAGGGTTAGTAGTATTGTCAATAGAAAACTACGGGGTTAGTATTATTGTCAATAGAAAACTACGGGGTTAGTATTATTGTCAATAGAAAACTACGGGGTTAGTAATATTGTCAATAGAAAACTACAGGGTTAGTAGTATTGTCAATAGAAAACTACGGGGTTAGTATTATTGTCAATAGAAAACTACGGGGTCAGTATTATTGTCAATAGAAAACTACGGGGTTAGTATTATTGTCAATAGAAAACTACGGGGTTAGTATTATTGTCTATAGAAAACTACGGGGTTAGTATTATTGTCAATGGAGAATTACAGGGTTAGTATTATTATTATTATTTTTTTGGCCTTATCGGCTCAAGGGATTCGAACCAGTGACCTTTTGGTTACTGGCCCAATGCTCTTAAACGCTAGGATACCTGATTGTGGTGGTATTGACTGTCTCTGTCTCTCTTCCAGATCTATGTGCATCTGAAGGAGGGCCAGGGTCCTGATGGATTGGCCACCCTGAAGAACAAGCCTCAGCTCCACAGTATGGTGGCCAAACAGCTGTGTCAGAACCTCTCAGGCCGCAACAGCATCATCTTCACCGGGCCCAGCATCACCAGCCTCAACCTGTACCAGGAGTTTGAGAAACAGGGTAGATCTTTCATCCCATTTATCTCTTTACTCCTCATTCTTTCCATCCACCTCTTTCCTCTCTTTCACTCTCTCTGCCCTCTCTCTCTTTACAGTACTGTAATCTCCTTCCTGCTGATCCTCTTCCGTTTTTAATTACCATAAACGACCTCCGGCTACTGTAGCACTGAAATTGAAGACTGTCAATTGAAGTTCACCTTGAGACTTCCCTGAGAACCAATATGTAAATTGTGTGTATTCTGATTCCATGCCTACCACCCACTAAGCTGCATAACTGGCCATACAGTAAACTGTGAAGATGACGTACATTAAATTCTCCTGATTCTTATTTTGGAAACCGAGAGCACCAGTTCATCCTATTGTTAATGAACAGAGCAAACAGCTCTGTGAACGAAACAGTCTTTCGTTCACCCCTTGTTGAGTAAGAGGTGGTAGAGGGAGAGTCTGTCCTCAGTGCCCTCCACTAGGCTTTATCCTCTGCTCTCAATCTCAACACTGACTGAGCACCTGTAAGGCCAGACAAAATTGATTCACTGTTTAACAGATTTTCCCCCCAGAAAAGTGAGGCGAGCGAGTGAAAAAATCTAATTTGTTCATTAGGTGGATAAGGAAAAACAGTACTTTACAACATTGTCCTAGGCTATATGGACATGAACAATAGGCGAAATATTCAATTTCAGACAGATTTTGGCGATTATTATTATTATGAATACACAAATGAACAGTAATGAACATTATTCACATAGAATATTGCATTCTATTATACATCCTATCATATTAAAAAATGATACGAAATAAAATGATGTATGAATGTATTATCAGTTCATTAATCTACTTAATTGTATAGCCTAACAAATTCAAGAATAATTGACAATAAATAATTGTAATCAAATTTAAAATGTTGCATAATAATGAGTTAATTATGTGAATGCTTCTCTATAGCCTAGGCGTTAACAAAATATTCCTACAAATATGATTAGGCCTCTCATTGACTAGTAGGCCTTGTAGAAAGATGGTCAATCAAGTTAGGTCTGCCAAATGTAATGTAGCATTGGAAAAGATACATTACATGCTGACCAGACCGGACACGTCGCGTGCGCGAGCGTCGCAAAATACATTTCGAAATCCAAGTTATTCAGTTATTGCACCCACACTGCCAATCACCATTTAAATTCAAAGATGAAAAAGCCTGGAAGGAGGAGAGATGGCTAGAAACAATTCGCTTGGCCGTTTTATGTGTGGATTAATTGGCGGAGTAGAGGACCTTGTGCATTTCAGGTAAAATAACAACTCAATGTTTATATCCCAGGACAAATTAGATAGCAAAAGCAAGCTAGCTTAATAGGACAAATTAGCTAGCAAGTGCAAGCTAACTAGCTAAATTGCCATACATGTTTAATGCTTTTCGACCTGTCCCCAAATTAATGTCATTGGTTCAGAGTTTGTTTTGCTATTTAACCTGCGTGTCGTGATCACGTTTGGTGTAGGGGGACAAAATACATTTATGCACGATGGCGCACGCTCGCAGCCGGTTTGGGTTCCGAAAATTAGAGCCCAGTAACTTCGAGCCCAGTAACTTTGCTGACCGCATCCTCCTTAGATTGTCTCGTCTTGCTGCCACGAATAGCCCCCATCTGCTGATCTGCACAAAGTGTGTACGTGCCACTGGCGATGTACTTTGCTGGCCTTGCTAGCTGTTCTCCGCGGCGCATCATCACTTCAAACGCCTTCCGTCGTGGTGTTATCAGTTGGTTTACTACTACTGGTCGTACCGGTAAAATGTAAGTTATGAATCGCAAATCACCATACAGCTTACACACTTCAATTCATGAATCATTTTGAGTTCAATTTGGTTGTCCAAAATAACTATCCGTTTGCACTGTGTCTTTGCTGATGAATGCCCTGATCTCTGGCCAGTCAATTGGTGAAATTACATTGTTTCGTCTATTATTTGCTTCTAATAGATCTGAAAATGATGCAATAACAATGTATTAAACCAACTGTTTGTTTATAATGAGGGACGTCCCACGTTTAACCTGGACACAAATAGTTGGAATTTGCGCTGGCTTCAGCCATGACTGCATGAGAGAGAAATTAAACATCTGCACGTCGCCTGCAGGTGTGAGCGTGTGTGTTTCACTGTCCATTCCGAGGCCTGCACATGATCTGAGGCTCCTTGGTCTCTTGGGAATCAACTTGGGAAAGCCTCAAGGGAGAGCGGACAGTGCATGATAAACAAAGAGCCGCGTTGGCCAAAAAATAACATCAGATTTCTTTCCGGTGTATGGAGAAAAGTGAGGCGGGGCATCCATTAAACAGTAATTCAACTTTGTCCAACCTAATCTGGGCCATCTCTCATTACAGCAGGAGGGTGGGTTATAGGAAAGGGTTATATTCAGCACCCATCAGGATCAAAGCACCCACAAGTACATTACATTGTGCACACAGAAGTAGATTTAGCAGTGTGGTGGAACATTTAGCTGAAAATCCTTTTTGTATGTTGCACCAACCTGAACGTGACCCAGATGTCTAAAGTTGTGTGTTTGTCCTCTACCAGAGATCTACTGCTGTGGGCTGCTGAGCACCAGGAAGAGTGACTGCACCGGCCTGCCACAGTGCATGCTGGTGAACCCTGAGAGCCCACAGCAGAGAGGCCAGTCCCGCAGCATGATGAGAGGCAACACCTCCCTCATCAGCTGGTACAACAAGGGACACTTCCGCTTCCTTACCAACGCCTACTCACCCACCAAGGAAGGTGAGGACTCCCACTCTGCAACCAGTGTTATATTAACAACGTTTTCTTTCTCATACCTTTTCATTCAGAAGATACGTTCAGGTGGATGTTTAAACTGTGTTCAATCATGGGTATAGATTTGTGGTGAACTGCCTTCAATTTGAAAGCAAAACGTTTCTCCTTATTTTGATCATGTCAACCTGCTGCATCACTAGAATGTTCTGAAATGGAGCATCATTATGAAGCTCTTTAGGGCTGACTGATACAAAATGACTCACCACCCACCATTGACATGATGTGGATTTCCCAGATCAAAGTAGCTTCTAGGTATTAATGCACTCTTAATCTACCCTGTAGACTGCTGGGGAACTGTCATGAAACACCTCATCATTCTCTCTCCCTGTATGAGGATGGAGTGATGATCAGAGATAATGAGAATATCCCTGTTTGGCATTCTCACCTCAGACACATTTAATCCCATTTGTAAAATAAGAGGTGAGAAAATGCATTATATCTGGATAGATAAACAGCATGGATCCAGAGTAAATGAGTGGAATCGATGGAGAGTTAATATTTCCACTCCCGAGTGGCGCAGCGGTCTAAGGCACTGCATCTCAGTGGTAGAGGCGTCACTACAGACCCTAGTTTGATTCCAGGCTGAATCACAACCGGACGTGATTGGGAGTTCCATAGGGACAATTGGCCCAGCGTCGTCCGGGTCGGCCCGCTGTAGGCCGTCATTGTAAATAAGAATTTGTTCTTAACTGACTTACCTAGTTAAATCAAGGCTAAATCAAATAAAAACATGCAAATAAACAAAAGCTGCATTATTAATGTTGTATTCAATGAGGAAAATCTACCCAATCTGAATGAATCCAAGAGAGGATGTAGGTATTTTTCATTGTCCCTTAATCCAGTACAAATGATCTCACTACTGATAATATAAAAACCCAAAATACAGCTAAACATAATTAAATTATACTAACAAGAATTTAAGAATATAATTTAGCAGCAGCTAAATCGTTTCTTATACATACTAGTCATTATTTTCTTTAGATGGTTAAGTGGTGGTCATAGCATTTCATTATAGCTACAGAGAAAGCCATCTGACCTTTGAATAAATATAACACTGTATCATTGGTGAAATGGCTGTGAAATGAAGTAATCATGTGAACGACTGAAGCTGAGGCAATGGTGAGGAAGAGTCAGAAATATTTCCAAATTGAGACCTTACCAGGGCTGCTGCTAAATTATATTCTTAAATTCTTGTTAGTATAATTTAATTATGACAATGTGCTTTCATCAATTGAAAGCCCTTAATCTATTTTATGAGAATTTGTAAGATTTCTTGTTTGCAAGACCAGTCTTTAAATAATAGGTAATAGAATTTATTCTCGGAGCGCGCTCCCACTTAAACACATGCATCAGTTTATATACAGATCATGACGTCATTTCACTGCCTTAACTGAATCCCCTCCTCTCGACCGGGACAAAGTAAGGTGAAAAGTTCATTCTAACTTACTACCACACTCCCAAATAACTTTTGACCCCTCAACATTATCGATCACCACTGATCTGACAGTTTTATTAGGTAGAAAACCTAGGAATGCACTCACTGCCTTATCTAAAAACCCCAGAGCTAAGTTTCAGTTGGGTCAACCATAGGCTAACGACCTTATGTGTTTACTCAGTCCCCAACCCATTTGTTTCTGCCTAGTTGGAATGATGTTCATTAACTTTTAATTACTCCCTGTCTGTGTCACACAATCCCTTCTTATGAACTCATATTGTCAATCACTTATAAAACAATGTATAAGTTTACCTAGATACAATTCTAGTTAAAATGGGGATATTGTTTATTCATTTATCAATAATAAATTCAACAATTCTGTTAAGAAAAAATCCATTGTGTTTCCTGACTGATATGAGGTTACTCTGATCTCGCATTTATTTTTCAAATTACCCTCCAGTAACTTTCCAATTTGTAGTGTAATTAGCATAAAATACCTGAGGATAATTTTTATGGAAGCTACAGATGGAGGTTCAGTCAAGGTAATCGTATCAAAGGCCTGCTAATGGTTCAATTGGGATCCAGGGGACTACTAGACTCGTTCCCTCGCAGCTACCTCCATAATTACACCAACTCCTCATGTTCATCTATTTTTCATGTGGTGCTTCACCTGTAATCAGTTTATTTTAGGTATTGGGTTGATACTTTTAAAATGCGTTTCTCCGAGCTATGCTAGTAAGCACTCAGTCCTGTTTTTCTTGTTTCAGATCAAGGTATTTTCTGCAGAATATATAGGTTATTTTGGCGCTATAGTGAGAAACCATCAAAATGTTTATTTATGCACAGCATCACTCTTACAGTTACAGATAGGCTATACTTTACTGTTAAGATATTATGCCCCAAATTTCACCTGTATTGTACTTTGTCAGAGTCTGAACATCTGTTTACATGATACTTCTGTTTTTAACTCTGTGAAATTTGATTCCCACTCCCATTAGCCTTCTCTGAGTCATGTATTGGGTTCCAGCTCCCATTAGACTTCTCTGAGTCATGTATTGGGTTCCAGCTCCCATTAGACTTCTCTGAGTCATGTGTTGGGTTCCAGCTCCCATTAGACTTCTCTGAGTCATGTGTTGGG
This sequence comes from Oncorhynchus kisutch, assembly GCF_002021735.2. NCBI lineage: Eukaryota > Metazoa > Chordata > Actinopteri > Salmoniformes > Salmonidae > Oncorhynchus > Oncorhynchus kisutch. The sequence goes on from NC_034184.2 coordinate 6,196,620, forward strand.
TTCCAGCTCCCATTAGACTTCTCTGAGTCATGTGTTGGGTTCCAGCTCCCATTAGACTTCTCTGAGTCATGTGTTGGGTTCCAGCTCCCATTAGACTTCTCTGAGTCATGTGTTGGGTTCCAGCTCCCATTAGACTTCTCTGAGTCATGTGTTGGGTTCCAGCTCCCATTAGACTTCTCTGAGTCATGTGTTGGGTTCCAGCTCCCATTAGACTTCTCTGAGTCATGTGTTGGGTTCCAGCTCCCATTAGACTTCTCTGAGTCATGTATTGGGTTCCAGCTCCCATTAGACTTCTCTGAGTCATGTGTTGGGTTCCAGCTCCCATTAGACTTCTCTGAGTCATGTGTTGGGTTCCAGCTCCCATTAGACTTCTCTGAGTCATGTGTTGGGTTCCAGCTCCCATTAGACTTCTCTGAGTCATGTGTTGGGTTCCAGCTCCCATTAGACTTCTCTGAGTCATGTGTTGGGTTCCAGCTCCCATTAGACTTCTCTGAGTCATGTGTTGGGTTCCAGCTCCCATTAGACTTCTCTGAGTCATGTGTTGGGTTCCAGCTCCCATTAGTCTTCTCTGGGTTCCAGCTCCCATTAGACTTCTCTGAGTCATGTGTTGGGTTCCAGCTCCCATTAGATTTTGGCGCTATAGTGAGAAACCATCAAAATGTGATTTTGAGGCCTGCAGTTTATTTATGCACAGCATCACTCTTTATCCAGTTACAGATAGGCTATACTTTACTGTTAAGATATTATGCCCCAAATTTCACCTGTATTGTACTTTGTCAGAGTCTGAACATCTGTTTACATGATACTTCTGTTTTTAACTCTGTGAAATTTGATTCCCACTCCCATTAGCCTTCTCTGAGTCATGTATTGGGTTCCAGCTCCCATTAGACTTCTCTGAGTCATGTGTTGGGTTCCAGCTCCCATTAGCCTTCTCTGAGTCATGTGTTGGGTTCCAGCTCCCATTAGACTTCTCTGAGTCATGTGTTGGGTTCCAGCTCCCATTAGCCTTCTCTGAGTCATGTGTTGGGTTCCAGCTCCCATTAGCCTTCTCTGAGTCATGTGTTGGGTTCCAGCTCCCATTAGCCTTCTCTGAGTCATGTGTTGGGTTTCAGCTCCCATTAGCCTTCTCTGAGTCATGTGTTGGGTTTCAGCTCCCATTAGCCTTCTCTGAGTCATGTGTTGGGTTTCAGGGGTGATCATCAAGAGGAAAAGTGGTGAGATTCCCTGTCCGCTGGCTGTGGAGGCCTTCGCTGCACACCTTAGCTACATCTGCAAGTATGACGACAAGTACAGCAAGTGAGTCACTAATTAGCCCACTAGTTGACATACTGGATCTATTGTAGTAATTTGTACTAATTTGTCATCCTGGGAGAAAGGTGTTTGCCTATATCAATGTTCATCATCATAGCACAGGGCTGGCCAACTCATCTCCTGAGAAGCTACAGGGCTTTTGCTCCAACCCTAGCTATAGCACACCTGATTCTACTAGCTGCTAACAAGGACATTGATTAGCTGAATCAGCTGTGTTACGAGGTTGGAGCAAAAACATGCCTACCCAGTAGCTCTCCATGAGTCTGCAGTCCTGGATTACTGTTGGTCTAGTGAAATTATTTTAATATGGCAAAGTATTATGCTGTTCCAAATTCATGAATATTGCGAGGTCCCTACGGCTTCATTGGGACATGATAGCTGTGTCAGCTATAAACCTTCCTCCGGTGCTGCTATACAGAGAGTCAGCCTGACTCCCCCCGGTGCTGCTATACAGAGCGCCAGCCTCACTCCCCCCGTGCTGCTATTCAGAGAGTCAGCCTGGCTCCCCCCTGTGCTGCTATATAGAGAGTCAGCCTGGCTCCCCCCGGTGCTGCAATACAGAGAGTCGGCTTGTCTCCCCCCGTGCTGCTGTACAGAGCGCCAGCCTGACTCCCCCCGTGCTGCTGTACAGAGCGCCAGCCTGACTCCCCCCGTGCTGCTGTACAGAGCGCCAGCCTGTCTCCCCCCGTGCTGCTGTACAGAGCGCCAGCCTGTCTCCCCCCGGTGCTACTATACAGAGAGTCAGCCTGTCTCCCCCCGTGCTGCAATACAGAGAGTCAGCCTGTCTCCCTCCGTGCTGCAATACAGAGAGTCAGCCTGACACCCCCCGGTGCTGCTATACAGAGAGTCAGCCTGACTCCCCCCGGTGCTGCTATACAGAGAGTCAGCCTGACTCCCCCCGGTGCTGCTATACAGAGAGTCAGCCTGACTCTCCCCGGTGCTGCTGTACAGAGAGTCAGCCTGACTCCCCCCGGTGCTGCTGTACAGAGAGTCAGCCTGACTCCCCCCGGTGCTGCTGTACAGAGAGTCAGCCTGACTCTCCCCGTGCTGCTGTACAGAGCGCCAGCCTCTGACTCCCCCCGTGCTGCTGTACAGAGCGCCAGCCTGTCTCCCCCCGTGCTGTAATACAGAGTCAGCCTGACTCCCCCCAGTGCTGCTATACAGAGAGTCAGCCTCCCTTCCCCCGGTGCTGCTATACAGAGAGTCAGCCTCCCTTCCCCCGGTGCTGCTATACAGAGAGTCAGCCTGACTCCCCCGGTGCTGCTATACAGAGAGTCAGCCTGACTCCCCCCAGTGCTGCAATACAGAGAGTCAGCCTGACTCCCCCCGTGCTGCTATACAGAGCGCCAGCCTGACTCCCCCCGTGCTGCAATACAGAGAGTCAGCCTGACTGCCCCCGTGCTCCAGATTCGATCTTCCAACACCTGGAGAAGGAAATGTTTCAGGAATCACATTAATATGATTTAGCAATCTACTGATATGCACAGCATGGCGCATTCCTATGTCCCAAATGGAGATCAGCGCCAAGTGATGTTAACACCGGTCAAAGATAGAAGCCTTCAATTAAGGGGACAAGAGGAGTGATAGATGGCATATTGCTCAACACCCACACACACCAGGGAGAATGTCCCTTTACTTCTCTCCCCCTCTAACCTCTCTCTGCCTCCAATTAGTTTGAAGATTGGACAGTAATTAGATGTTGTTCTGTACCTCAAAGGACAACACTTGTGGGTGTGCAGAACTGCAGATTACATCTGGAGAGCCAGAAACCGGAACTTTAGCTGAATATCGCTCCTCCTCACCGCTAACCAATGCCTCACACCTAGTCATGGAGACAAGATATCCTCCCAACTGTCGGTCTATGTGCCCTTCCGTCCCTCGTAACTCTGTCTAATTTCAGATTATCAGCTGGATGTGATATACATCTGACACATATTATAAAATGACCAATTTGTCAAGATCCCAGTTAGCCACTCAGGTTTGGTCTTTTCTTTCAGGTATTTTATCTTCCACAAGCCCAACAAGACGTGGCAGCAGGTGTTCTGGCTGACCATCAGCATCGCCATAAACAACGGCTATATTCTGTACAAGATGTCCGATGCCTACCACATCAAGCGCTACAGCCGAGCTCAGTTTGGTGAGAGACTGGTGAGGGAGCTGCTGGATTTAGCTGACTGCTCCCCCACCCAGTGAGGAGACCACGTAATCTGTATAATATACACCCACATACTGTACCCACACACACCCTCACATCACATACTGTACCCACACACACCGTCATGTCACACACGTACCCACACACACCGTCATGTCACACACGTACCCACACACACCCTCACATCACATACTGTACCCACACACACTGTCAGGTCTCACACGTACCCACACACACCCTCACATCACACACGTACCCACACACACTGTCAGGTCTCACACGTACCCACATACTGTACCCACACACACCCTCACATCACACACGTACCCACACACACTGTCAGGTCTCACACGTACCCACATACTGTACCCACACACACCCTCACATCACACACGTACCCACACACACCCTCACATCACACACGTACCCACACACACTGTCACGTCACACACGTACCCACACACACCCTCACATCACACACGTACCCACACACACCGTCATGTCACACACGTACCCACACACACCGTCACGTCACACACGTACCCACACACACCCTCACATCACACACGTACCCACACACACCCTCACATCACACACGTACCCACACACACCCTCACATCACACACGTACCCACACACACCCTCACATCACACACGTACCCACACACACCGTCACGTCACACACGTACCCACACACACCGTCATGTCACACACGTACCCACACACACCCTCATGTCACACACGTACCCACACACACCCTCACATCACACACGTACCCACACACACCCTCACATCACACACGTACCCACACACACCCTCACATCACACACGTACCCACACACACTGTCACGTCTCACACGTACCCACACACACCCTCACATCACACACGTACCCACACACACTGTCACGTCTCACACGTACCCACACACACCCTCACATCACACACGTACCCACACACACCGTCACATCACACACGTACCCACACACACCGTCATGTCACACACGTACCCACACACACCGTCACGTCACACACGTACCCACACACACCCTCACATCACACACGTACCCACACACACCCTCACATCACACACGTACCCACACACACCCTCACATCACACACGTACCCACACACACCCTCACATCACACACGTACCCACACACACCCTCACATCACACACGTACCCACACACACCGTCATGTCACACACGTACCCACACACACCGTCACGTCACACACGTACCCACACACACCCTCACATCACACACGTACCCACACACACCGTCACGTCACACACGTACCCACACACACCGTCACGTCACACACGTACCCACACACACCGTCACGTCACACACGTACCCACACACACCGTCACGTCACACACGTACCCACACACACCGTCACGTCACACACGTACCCACACACACCGTCACGTCACACACGTACCCACACACACCGTCACGTCACACACGTACCCACACACACCCTCACATCACACACGTACCCACACACACCGTCACGTCACACACGTACCCACACACACCCTCACATCACACACGTACCCACACACACCGTCATGTCACACACGTACCCACACACACTGTCACGTCTCACACGTACCCACACTCACGTCACACACGTACCCACACACACCCTCACATCACACACGTACCCACACACACCGTCACATCACACACGTACCCACACACACCGTCATGTCACACACGTACCCACACACACCGTCATGTCACACACGTACCCACACACACCGTCATGTCACACACGTACCCACACACACCGTCACGTCACACACGTACCCACACACACCGTCACGTCACACACGTACCCACACACACTGTCACGTCACACACGTACCCACACACACCCTCACATCACACACGCACCCACACACACCGTCATGTCACACACGTACCCACACACACCGTCACGTCACACACGTACCCACACACACCCTCACATCACACACGTACCCACACACACCGTCACGTCACACACGTACCCACACACACCGTCACGTCACACACGTACCCACACACACCGTCATGTCACACACGTACCCACACACACCGTCACGTCACACACGTACCCACACACACCGTCACGTCACACACACCGTCACGTCACACACGTACCCACACACACCGTCACGTCACACACGTACCCACACACACCGTCACGTCACACACGTACCCACACACACCGTCACGTCACACACGTACCCACACACACCGTCACGTCACACACGTACCCACACACACCGTCACGTCACACACGTACCCACACACACCGTCACGTCACACACGTACCCACACACACCGTCACGTCACACACACTGTCACGTCTCACACGTACCCACACTCACGTCACACACGTACCCACACTCACGTCACACACGTACCCACACACACTGTCACGTCACACACGTACCCACACACACTGTCACGTCACACACGTACCCACACACACTGTCACGTCTCACACGTACCCACACACACTGTCACGTCTCACACGTACCCACACACACCGTCATGTCACACACGTACCCACACACACCGTCACGTCACACACGTACCCACACACACCGTCACATCACACACACTGTCACGTCTCACACGTACCCACACTCACGTCACACACGTACCCACACTCACGTCACACACGTACCCACACACACTGTCACGTCACACACGTACCCACACACACTGTCACGTCACACACGTACCCACACACACTGTCACGTCTCACACGTACCCACACACACTGTCACGTCTCACACGTACCCACACACACTGTCACGTCACACACGTACCCACACACACTGTCACGTCACACACGTACCCACACACACTGTCACGTCTCACACGTACCCACACACACTGTCACGTCTCACACGTACCCACACACACTGTCACGTCACGTCACACACACCGTCACGTCACACACGTACCCACACACACCGTCACGTCACACACGTACCCACACCCACCGTCACATCACACACGTACCCACACACACCGTCACGTCACACACGTACCCACACACACCGTCACGTCACACACGTACCCACACACACCGTCACGTCACACACGTACCCACACACACCGTCACGTCACACACACTGTCACGTCTCACACGTACCCACACTCACGTCTCACACGTACCCACACACACTGTCACGTCACACACGTACCCACACACACTGTCACGTCACACACGTACCCACACACACCGTCACGTCACACACGTACCCACACACACCGTCACGTCACACACGTACCCACACACACTGTCACGTCACACACGTACCCACACACACTGTCACGTCTCACACGTACCCACACACACTGTCACGTCTCACACGTACCCACACTCACGTCACACACGTACCCACACACACTGTCACGTCTCACACACACTGTCACATCTCACACGTACACACACTCACGTCACACACGTACCCACACTCACGTCACACACGTACCCACACTCACGTCACACATGTACCCACACTCACGTCACACACGTACCCACACTCACGTCACACACGTACCCACACACACTGTCACGTCTCACACACACTGTCATGTCTCACACGTACACACACACTGTCACGTCTCACACGTACACACACATGGTCACGTCTCACACGTACACACACACTGTCACGTCTCACACGTACACACACACTGTCACGTCTCACACGTACACACACACTGTCACGTCTCACACGTACACACACACTGTCACGTCTCACACGTACACACACACTGTCAAGTCTCACACGTACACACACACTGTCAAGTCTCACACGTACACACACACTGTCAAGTCTCACACGTACACACACACTGTCATGTCTCACACGTACACACACACTGTCACGTCTCACACGTGAACACACACACACACACTGTCATGTCTCACACGTACACACACAATGTCACGTCTCACACGTACACACACACTGTCACGTCTCACACGTACACACACACTGTCAAGTCTCACACGTACACACACACTGTCAAGTCTCACACGTACACACACACTGTCAAGTCTCACACGTACACACACACTGTCACGTCTCACACGTACACACACACTGTCACGTCTCACACGTGAATACACACACACACACTGTCATGTCTCACACGTACACACACACTGTCACGTCTCACACGTACACACACACTGTCACGTCTCACACGTGAACACACACACTGTCACGTCTCACACACTGTCACGTCTCACACGTACACACACTGTCACGTCTCACACGTACACACACACTGTCACGTCTCACACGTACACACACACTGTCACGTCTCACACGTACACACACACTGTCACATCTCACACGTACACACACACTGTCACATCTCACACGTACACACACACTGTCACGTCTCACACGTACACACACACTTTCACATCTCACACGTACACACACACTGTCACATCTCACACGTACACACACACACCGTCACGTCACACACGTACCCACACACACCGTCACGTCACACACGTACCCACACACACCGTCACGTCACACACACTGTCACGTCTCACACGTACCCACACTCACGTCTCACACGTACCCACACACACTGTCACGTCACACATGTACCCACACACACTGTCACGTCACACACGTACCCACACACACTGTCACGTCACACACGTACCCACACACACTGTCACGTCACACGCGTACCCACACACACTGTCACGTCACACACACCGTCACGTCACACACGTACCCACACACACCGTCACGTCACACACGTACCCACACACACTGTCACGTCACACACGTACCCACACACACTGTCACGTCTCACACGTACCCACACACACTGTCACGTCTCACACGTACCCACACTCACTTCACACACGTACCCACACACACTGTCACGTCTCACACACACTGTCACATCTCACACGTACACACACTCACGTCACACACGTACCCACACTCACGGCACACACGTACCCACACTCACGTCACACATGTACCCACACTCACGTCACACACGTACCCACACTCACGTCACACACGTACCCACACACACTGTCACGTCTCACACACACTGTCATGTCTCACACGTACACACACACTGTCACGTCTCACACGTACACACACATGGTCACGTCTCACACGTACACACACACTGTCACGTCTCACACGTACACACACACTGTCACGTCTCACACGTACACACACACTGTCACGTCTCACACGTACACACACACTGTCACGTCTCACACGTACACACACACTGTCAAGTCTCACACGTACACACACACTGTCAAGTCTCACACGTACACACACACTGTCAAGTCTCACACGTACACACACACTGTCACGTCTCACACGTACACACACACTGTCACGTCTCACACGTGAACACACACACACACACACTGTCATGTCTCACACGTACACACACAATGTCACGTCTCACACGTACACACACACTGTCACGTCTCACACGTACACACACACTGTCAAGTCTCACACGTACACACACACTGTCAAGTCTCACACGTACACACACACTGTCAAGTCTCACACGTACACACACACTGTCACGTCTCACACGTACACACACACTGTCACGTCTCACACGTGAATACACACACACACACTGTCATGTCTCACACGTACACACACACTGTCACGTCTCACACGTACACACACACTGTCACGTCTCACACGTGAACACACACACTGTCACGTCTCACACACTGTCACGTCTCACACGTACACACACTGTCACGTCTCACACGTACACACACACTGTCACGTCTCACACGTACACACACACTGTCACGTCTCACACGTACACACACACTGTCACATCTCACACGTACACACACACTGTCACATCTCACACGTACACACACACTGTCACGTCTCACACGTACACACACACTTTCACGTCTCACACGTACACACACACTGTCACATCTCACACGTACACACACACTGTCACGTCTCACACGTACACACACACTGTCACGTCTCACACGTACACACACACTTTCACGTCTCACACGTACCCAAACACACACTGTTCATCACACGCAAACCACTAACGCACACTAACCACACCCACTAATACATATTTTCTTTACAATTGTAGACACTGGAATATGTAATTCCTTAAATGAAACCATATTTTAATAGTGTCTGTGTTCAATGGGTTTGGGGACAAAACCTCTAGGTGTAGAGCGCAGGTCTCTATATCTGAGTCTGAACTCAAGAGAAATGTCTATAGATTAACGTTTCTTTACTGAGGCACAAAGCAAAGCCATTGTACTATCCACATGCCTCATAATGTTAGTGTCACAGGCTGCATGACAAAACAGTGTTTGGATCATTTACTCTTCAAATGTGCAGAATGTTTCTTATTTTTTTCTGACCGGGTTAAATGTTGTTTCCATGTAGTGTCACTCTGTAATGTCAATCTATGATTCTATTGGACCACCTACCGAGCAACATCTGGGATTTTCTCTCCAAGATAGACCTGAACCACTTAGCAGATATACTGTATATATACATAATGCCCAGGATCCATGATGTTTAAATGAAATATGGAGGAGAAGTAGACCTACGTTACTATTTCTTTCCAGAGCTCTTTCTGCTGATGGTTCATACCTGGAATGGAAAATCTCCTACTTATCAGGGTTGTGCTTACTGTACTCACCTCCATATCTCAGTCAATAGGAACCTTTCAACTTGTCATCAGATTATATGACTGGCAGTCCTTATATTTGCAACATCATTGGAAATACTGGATGGTGTGACTTGTGGTCAGGTTTTCAGACTGCAAAGGGAAGGTTTGATGATATGATAAACGATACCAATGCTGGCCACATGAACGTTGGTTTGGATGAGGCGTACTGTTAATGTACAGCATGAACACAGTCTCAATGTGGCATAGTCTTGGATCATCGAGAGCTGCAGGGGTCAGTTCAGTTCAACTCTAGATATACACGCTGAACCGTCCACAGCCATGGGCTGTTCCCAGTTCAGGTCTACTGAATAGGAAGGGGTCTCTGGCTCGGCTGGTCACGTCCACAGCCATACTCACTCACTGACAGACCACACAGACATGGGCTGTTCCCAGTTCAGGTCTACTGAATAGGGCGGGGTCTCTGGCTCGGCTGGTCACGTCCACAGCCATACTCACTCACTGACAGACCACACAGACATGGGCTGTTCCCAGTTCAGGTCTACTGAATAGGGCGGGGTCTCTGGCTCGGCTGGTCACGTCCACAGCCATACTCACTCAGACAGACCACACAGACATGGGCTGTTCCCAGTTCAGGTCTACTGAATAGGGCGGGGTCTCTGGCTCGGCTGGTCACGTCCACAGCCATACTCACTCAGACAGCTCACACAGACATGGGCTGTTCCCAGTTCAGGTCTACTGAATAGGGCGGGGTCTCTGGCTCGGCTGGTCACGTCCACACTCACTCAGACAGACCACACAGACATGGGCTGTTCCCAGTTCAGGTCTACTGAATAGGGCGGGGTCTCTGGCTCGGCTGGTCACGTCCACAGCTCATTCCCTGGAAGCAAGCCTGACATTGATCTGTAAAGTATGTGATTTGAGTTTGAGTTAAACATTTCATACCATCAGCCAATGACTCTCAGTCCAATGATGTCACTAAAAGATGGAGAGAAGACAATACAAGACCCACAGAAGTTTGTCAACGTTATTCCTTCCAAATGTGCTTTGGAGAATGTATTCTCCTGTTCTGTAATGACTTTGAGAGGGTGCTGTCTTGCATCTTGTATGGAGACAGAATAGTACCCCAATGTGTTGTATGTGAAGCTGTTTAAGTCAGTGAAGTGAATGTAACTGTGGATTAATAATGTCTTCTTGGCCAATAGACTTATGTCAGTGTAAAAGTGTGCAATGTAAAAGTCCACACACACAGGCCTATTTTATCCCTTGGCCGATAACATACATTCGTGCTTGTCCACTCCTTGCCACTGTGACTGTCTTATTGATGTGTGAAGTGTTTGTGAGATTTGTCCTAACTAGGGCACTACTCATGCACTTTCGATCGTCTTGCACTTTAAAGTGATTCAATAAAGGTCTATTGATGTTTACTAAATATCCCTAGCTATGATGAATCCCTTTAATTAATGGTTGTACTAAATGCTTCCTCAGAAAATAGGAGTTAAATGATGCACATTAATACTCTAACTATAACTATGCTCTGTCACAGAAGACTGAAGATTTAATGCTGTTTAACTGGTATCGCCTAAGTTTCCTCCCTAATTATTGAGTCCTCGAATATTCTTTGAAGAAGCAGGAAATCAATGTTTACTAGAAAGGGAAATGAGTGTCTATTGAGTGCTGACTTATGCAACCTTGCGCTACAATATTTATGTAGGAATGATTTAAAGGGGATATTGCTGATCATCTAAAGTAGATGAACACTAAAAACCAATGAAATTTAAAATGTTATGAATATTTACCTAAATATATAATATGTGCATAGGCAATTGTGGTAAATGTGTTTGTGTGCAGATAAGGTATGTATACTGAACAAAAATATAAAGGCAACATGCAACCATTTGAAAGATTTTACTGGGTTACAGTTCATAACAGAAAATCAGTCAATTTAAATAAATTCATTAGGACCTAATCTATGGATTTCACATGACTGGTAATACATATATGCATCTGTTGGTCACAGATAACAACTATAAAAGGTAGGGGCGTGGATCAGAAAACCAGTCGGTATATGGTTTGACCACCATTTGCCTCTTGCAGTGCAACATCTCCTTCACATAGAGTTGATCAGGCTGTTGATTGTGGCCTGTGGAATGTTGTCCCACTCCTCTTCAATGGTTGTGCAAAGTTGATGGATATTGGCGGGAACTGGAACACACTGTCGTACACGTCGATCCAGAGCATCCCAAACATGCTCAACGGGTGACATGTCTTGTGAGTATGCAGAACTGGGACATTTTCAGCTTACAGGAATTGTGTACAGATCCTTAGGGCAGTGCATTATCATGCTGAAACATGAGGTTGAAGAATGGCACGAAAATGGGCCTCAGGATCTCATCAAGGTATCTCTGTGCATTCCAATTACCATCGATAAAATCAACTGTGTTCGTTGTCCATAGCTTATGCCTGCCCATACCATGCAGTAAACCCACCTCCATCATTTGGGCACTCTGCCAACAACGTTAACATCAGTGAACCACTCGCCCACACAACTGTGGTTGTGAGGACGTACTGCCAAATTCTATAAAACAACATTTCTGGTAGAGAAATGAACATTAAATTCTCTGGCAACAACTCTGTTGGACATTCCTGCAGTCAGAATTCCAATTGTACGCGTCCTCATCTTGAGACATCTGTGGCATTGTGTTGTGTGGCAAAACTGCACATTTTAGTGGCCTTTTGTCCCCAGCACAAGGTGCGCCTATGTAATGATCATGCTGTGTAATTAGCTTCTTGATATGCCACTCCTGTCATGTGGATGGATAATCTTGGCAAAGGAGAAATGCTCACTAACAGGGATGTAAATAAATGTGTAAGCTTTTTGTGCGTATGGAACATTTCTGCCATCTTTTATTTCAGCTCATAAAACATGGGACCAACACTTCACATGTTGCGATTATATTTTTTTTGTGTGATTATAGTTCTATTAGTCTTCACTTATAGGTAAGACAAATGATTGTCATTTTTCACATTTTCTTTCCCCCAAAAAACATTGTCGTTCTTGTGTATGTTTGCGTGAGCCACTAGTTCTGTGCACTGATCACTGTCTGAAAGAAGCTCTGACATGCCATACATCGGTTGATAATGTTCATAACAATGCTATTTTCTTCTGAATTGTTATATTGATAGACACCAAGAAGTATGCATGATACAGTCAACAACTGTTCAAAATAAACACTTCTACTCAGCTATGTATTAGATATTTCCTCAGTGCCTTGTACATAACATATTTTGTTCTTTTGGTATGTTAAAAAAATTGGTTGAGGATTTATTTTATTTTTTTATAAAGGAGAGAGCAATATGGACAAAACCACAAAGGCATTTGATGCCAGTATCATTTGGCGATTTCAGATGTCTTCTGCATAGAAAAATATATAATTTATTCAAGATAGATTTACAAATGACAGTTTGTCATGTCAATCTGTATAATGCATTGTGTTCATGAATTTCATTATTTTCTCACTCCATGATTCTACTATTAGGTTTTACGTTCAACCCTTACAACACAGGTAGCCAAGTCATATTCAGTACCTGAGGCCACATCCTATCATTCTTTTTTAGCGTCCTTGGCCATTTCTCATTGCCTGAAATGTCTGTCAGTCTGGTATCACTGTAATTCCCTATAGCATCTGAGAGGCAATTTTTATTTACCATTCCTCTGTCAAATTCATGAGGTCAGTTGATTGACAGGCCTCTCAATCTATCGTCATCGTTCTTTCCTTCTGGTATTTAGCTACTGCTGCTCTCTGGCCCATAAAGTATGTCTGACAGTGAGTGCAGCTCCAAGACCATTCAAATCAAATTTGATTTGCCACATGCGCCGAATACAAGTGTAGACTTTACCGTGAAATGCTTACTTACAAACCCTTAACCAACAGTGGGGGGTGGTCTCTGACAATTTTATGGGCTTTCCTCTGACACCGTCTAGCTTCTTGGATGGCAGGAAGCTTGGCCCCTGTGATGTAATGGGCCATTCACACTACCCTCTGTAGTGCCTTACGGTCAGATGCAGAGCATTTGCCATACGAGGCAATGATGTAACCGGTCAGGGTGCTCTCGACGGTGCAGCTGTAGAACTTTTTGTGGATCTGGGGGCCCATGCCAAATCTTTTCAGTCTCCTGAGGGGGAAAAGGTTTTGTCATGCCCACTTCATGACTGTCTTGGTGTGTTTGGACCATGATAGTTGGTGATGTGGACACCAAGGAACTTGAAACTATCGACCCGCTCCACTAGAGCCCCGTCGATGTTAATGGGGGCCTGTTCGGCTCGCCTTTTGCTGTAGTCCACGATCAGCTCCTTTGTCTGGCTCACATTGAGGGAGGTTGTTGTCCAGGCACCACACTGCCAGTTCTCTGACCTCCTCCCTATAGGCCGTCTCATCGTTGTCGGTGATCAGGCCTACCATTGTTGTGTCGTCAGCAAACTTGGGTGAACAGGGAATACAGAAGGGGACTAAGTACACACCCCTGAGGGGCCCCAGTGTTAAGGATCAGCATGACAGATGTGTTGTTGCCTACCCTTACCACCTGGGTGGTAGTCCCGGAAGTCCAGTATCCAGTTGCAGAGGGAGGAGTTTTGTCCCAGAGTCCTTAGCTTAGTGATGAGCTTCGTGGGCACTATGGTGTTGAACGCTGAGCTGTAGTCAATGAACAGCATTCTCACATAGGTGTTCCTTTTGTCCAGCTGAGAAAGGTCAGTGTGGAGTGCGATTGAGATTGCGTCTAGGGTGTCCGGGAGGATGCTGTTGACCAGCCTGTCAAAGCACTTCATGGCTACGGACGTGAGTGCCACGGGGCGGTACCACTCCAGTGCACCCACCTCTAACTCTAAACTAAGCTCTTAAAGGACAATCTGAGACTGCATGCAAATATGGATATTACCATACACTGCATCTCTTTGGCTAGTCAGGCAGCCCATGCCCATTGTGTTCTTAAGTTCGTTTTTTTACTCACTATTTTGTGAATGTTTTTCATTCAATTTAGTCTTCACTCTGCATTAGTGATCAAGACTGATAAAATACTGTAAATACAGTATAATAGCCAACATGGAGTCTATATTTTTGAGAGAGACTGAAGTTTAATGGAAGTGGCTCAGTGAACTGTGAAGTTTAATGGAAGTGACTCAGTGAACTGTGAAGTTTAATGGAAGTAGCTCAGTGAACTGTGAAGTTTAATGGAAGTAGCTCAGTGAACTGTGAAGTTTAATGGAAGTAGCTCAGTGAACTGTGAAGTTTAATGGAAGTAGCTCAGTGAACTGTGAAGTTTAATAGAAGTAGCTCAGTGAACTGTGCTCATGTCGTGTGATGAGTAACCTTGCCTCTGCCTATAGGCTTGAATATGCAAAGAAGCCAATCTCAAAATAATAGTGCAGCCACATCTGCAGGAACATTGAGACCTCATTGTTATGTCTTTCTGTAGGCCTATAGTGCAATGTGGTAATTGAAAGTCTAAAGTTGAGACAAAGATGTATGGTGGAGACACTCATTTCAAGGAAAGGAAATTAACTTAGCTGACCTCAGGGCATCATTATTTGATATTCAAAGGTTAATTAAAAATAAATACAATAAAGGTGCTATCAAAATACTGTAAAGAATTCTAGTAGATAATATTGAAATAGTTATCATAATGTTCTCAATCATTGGTCAGTAGTAAATTTGTCAAGAATAATAAGGGAAGTTGATGAAATTAAATCTAGTTTCAGCATAGTATATTTCACATTGTACTAATGTGTAAATAGCTCATGTAAACTGGACCAAACATCCTAACGTATCAGATGAATTCTATAAGAATGTAATGTAAAAAAAACGATGTACAAAACAAACTGCAATGTATGATTGCTCTGAGAATGTTGTGTTGCAGAAACTGCTTCTCGTCCTGTGCATCTTCCATCGGTGGAGAAAAAGTGATAGCTGTGTCATGTTTGTACACCCCTCATTGTGTATTCCCTCTAATCTCCATGTTAACTGTGCACCCCGCTGGGCCCAGTTTTTCAAAAGTTGTTTATCTAGATTTCTCCTATCAGATAGCATTAAATGCATAGAAATAGAATGAATAGAACGCATCCCCATTTTCTGTTCTGTTCATTCCATGTCTATAAATGTAATCCAATCTGATAGAAATCTAACTTTTGAAAAACTGGGCCATGACTGACTTTGAATCGTATGTTGATGAGCATTTACACACATTTAATAAATGTTCATGATTTTATACACCACCAGTGTCAAGTGTTTATGTAGGCCTTGTAAAGCGTTTACGAAGGCTTCGTTAACCTTATATACTTTATGTAAAGCGTGACGAATATGGGCATATCACGCTTGCTCACCCTGTGGGGTAGGAGTATGGTGCATGCCTATGCTAACGCCCCTTGGGGGCTAGGAGTATGGTGCATGCCTATGCTAACACCCCCTGTGGGCTAGGAGTATGGTGCATGTCAGGCTAGCTCCCCCTGTGGGCTAGGAGTATGGAGCATGTCTAGGCTAGCGCCCCCTGGGGGCTAGGAGTATGGTGCATGTCAAGCTAGCTCCCCCTGTGGGCTAGGAGTATAGAGCATGTCTAGGAGTATGGAGCATGTTTAGGCTATCGACCCGTGGGCTAGGAGTATGGTGCATGTCAGGCTAGTGCCCCCTGTGGGCTAGGAGTATGGAGCATGTTTAGGCTATCGACCCGTGGGCTAGGAGTATGGTGCATGTCAGGCTAGTGCCCCCTGTGGGCTAGGAGTATGGAGCATGTCAGGCCAGCGCCCCCTGTGGGCTAGGAGTATGGTGCATGTCTAGGCTATCGCCCCGTGGGCTAGGAGTATGGTGCATGTCAGGCTAGCGCCCCCTGTGGGCTAGGATTATGGTGCATGTCAGGCTAGCGCCTCCTGTGGGCTAGGAGTATGGTGCATGTCAGACTAGCGCCCCCTGTGGGCTAGGAGTATGGTGCATGTCTAGTCTCCAGATGTTTAATGTGCTGTTGGTAGTAGTAGTGGGCGGCAGCGGGTCTGTTTAGTAGAGCTGCTGATCTTTGGTGACTCTGCATATTTAAAAAAAAAAAAAAGGTCCAATGCAGACAGTTTTGTATCAATATCAAAACATTTCTGGGTAACAATTAAGTTCCTTACTGTAATAGATTTCCATTCAAAAATTGGGAAAAAAAATCTCATAAGAATTTTGATAGACCAATAAAAAGAGATCGTCAGTCCTAACTAATTTACCGCATGGTGATGTCATCATGGAAAGCCAAAACATCCACCCATGCAAACCTGCTGATTAGAAGGTCCTGTGTATATTGTATTTTCAACCATCAACTATCAGGAAATAACACCGATCAAATGTTTCCACACTTTTACAGTGTTAGTTTCATCAGCTGTTGTACAATATGATACGAAACACAGGAAAAAACAGACTTCTGACTCCACTTGGCTTTTAATGTCTGTTACATTACCCTGGGATGTGATGGAGCGTTACACATATGTACAAACCCTTTAGTTTCCTCTGACTGTGGGATTGTGCATGCAGCAGGTATTAGAGCTGGACATTTATGTGTATTAAAACACAACCCTCCCTTTGCACCTGCATCTAAACCAGTGTTTCCCAATCCTGGTAAATACTGGTTTAACACTCACACAATTGATTCAACTAATTAAAGGCTTGATGAGTTGATGTACAAGGGATGAAACAAAAGTCTACCTGAGGTCCCCAGGGCTAGGATTAGTTCTTAAAACCTCTCCTCGGGGACCCCCAGACATTTCCCAGGTGTGTTGAAGCCCTGAACTAATTCTCCCAGACAAGGGCTTGAGAATTAGTTGACTCTGGTGTGCTAGCTCTGAAATGGATCCTATACATGGAACAGATGGGGGTCCCCGAGGAGAGGTTTGAGAACCCCTAATATGAGAGAGATGTCCACAATTTGCTGAATGGAAATTTGAGACACTGGAGAACAGCCAGGGCTGGATCTTTGTTAGAGGCTGTTTCCATGACAATACTGTCCTGTTTTCCCCCGAGGAGGACTCTGCATAGCAATGAGAGCAAGCAGGCCAGGAAAACTGACTGAATGATTTAGTTACAGCCGTCAACAAAACTCTGGCTTCCAAACCTTATTTCTCATTGCTAATTAACCAAGTCTTCAAGGAATGTAAAGAAAGGCCACATCTCTCATATATAAATGCATTTATTTAAGTACATTTTTCCTAATTTAAAGTAAAAGTTTTGCCATAGCTATAAAACAATGAACAATTCCAAGCGTTGTACAGTAGATCCACTCACTGGTGTTGCTTGTTCATACTGTACAGTAGATCAACGTAGTGTATATACAAACATACACTCTTACATTGGTTACCCCCATGCTGCCTCCCCTGTGATTTGAATCCTACAGCAAACTGTTTTATCAAAGGAACAAATCATATTTGATGTCCCAAACTACTATTTTCTTGATTTGGTTTATAATTCGTCATCATTATGCCAATGGCACGCCCTTCACCTTGTATTGACAATGTAAATCAAATAAGTAAATAACTTTGGCACATTGTGCTATGTAAACATTTCATCCAATTTAAAATGTGGCTGTAATGCTAGGATTCTTTTTATTCTTCTACTAAAGTGAACAGCAAACTTGTCATTTTCACATAAATCTTACAAAAAAGGCTTGATTCAATACTTGAACAACCGTTGCCACCATGTAGACAATGTTCACCCGAGCAATCCCTTTTAGTACTGTAGGCCACCTGAATTTCACATTAGAATTGTTTCAATTTCAACAGTGACGTACATGATAGCAGACAAAGCTCTTACCATGTGAAACTTGTCAACTCATCTCACACGGGAGGTTACAACCCCCAACTCATCTCACACGGGAGGTTACAACCCCCAACTCATCTCACACAGGAGGTTACAACCCCCAACTCATCTCACACGGGAGGTTACAACCCCCAACTCATCTCACACGGGAGGTTACAACCACCAACTCATAACGGAGGTTACAACCACCAACTCATAACGGAGGTTACAACCCTCAACTCATCTCATGATTTCATAGTCCTGCTCGCACACGGATCTCACATTCTGAACTGCAAATAAAATATTATGGTCGGTTTCCGCTCTTACTGCGGGACACCTCTCTTACTGCGGGACACCTCTCTTACTGCGGGACACCTCTCTTACTGCGGGACACCTCTCTTACTGCGGGACACCTCTCTTACTGCGGGACACCTCTCTTACTGCGGGACACCTCTCTTACTGCGGGACACCTCTCTTACTGCGGGACACCTCTCTTACTGCGGGACACCTCTCTTACTGCGGGACACCTCTCTTACTGTGGGACACCTCTCTTACTGTGGGACACCTCTTTGGCATTTTTTAAATGCAATACCTTTTCCACAAGCGTCAGATAGGGACTGCTGCATATGCTCCGTCGCTGTGATGCTCCTTTCTGTACTGATGGTTGGAGATTCCTTTTGTATCAGGAAGTTTGACCAGAATGGTGTAGAACACACAGGGATTGATGTGTAGGACGTACACAGATTTCTTATGGTAAATGTTATGCATATATAATGAGGGCTTACAAAATAATAAGTAATTTGCTATTCTAGAATAAATTAATCTCCATTGATATCAGGGGAACCCCCACGAGACAAAACCAATGTCACGTCAATGGATTAATTGTTGCTTTCATAAGTCGTTATAGGCTCCTTGGGCCATCACATTAAAGGTGGGTTCTACTGCCCCTCAAACAGTAACGTTTAAAGTACCACATATCACAAGCTACATGTAGAAACCCAATCAGAATGGTCCCGAAGCAGATGCTAAATGCACAACAATGACATTGAAATAGGAACATCTTATTGCTTTTCTCCCTTGTGAGTGCAGTTAACTATAGCCGAATGACCTGCCCTCCTTCAAGAAACCTGTTGAAAGCTGTTCACTAGCACACAGACACATTCTCTTTTAAATGGGATGGATATCAAAAAAGGCAAAGACATCATTCACAAAGCATGCGAGTAATGTGGAGAAACAAATGGACAGAAAGAGAAACTGTAGGAGAAAAAAGCCGTAGAAGTATTGGTATAACATGCAGCAAGGCCTCGCCGTGTACCGCGTACATGCTGTCTGTCACTTAGCACGCTGAACAAGTGGCATTTTCTAAAATGTCAAATCACAAATACATACACTGTGAGACAACACTTGTCGACTTCTGAGAATGGAAATGATGGTTTCAACATTACCCTGTGATAAACTCTTCACCAATACTGATTTGGATGCAATGGTAACACCGACACTGAGAAGGACAACCTTTTTTTTTCTTTTTTTTTTTAGGAAGTAAGTAGATTTGTTTTTACTCACAAGAGAACTGTCAGAATGCAACAATAGTACAAAGAAATATAAAGAAAAACATAATGAATATATATATATATATATATATATATATAAAATAATTTTGTTGGGGGGGGTTCCATTCAATTGTGATGTACAAAGGGGACAAACACTGAGGAGCCGTAGCAGCCAGTGCTACAATCTGTGACGATTCAGCAGCGATACACCCTCGACAACTCCTGGCCCCACCAGTATCCATGAGAGGCCTGCGAAGAGAACACTTCTGATCGGATGACGTACCTTCTTACAACACGCATGACAGGAGCAGAATGAAAACTCAGTAAATTGTTAATTTTCTTAAATCTCTTTTCAACTCTGGCAGAGCAGTCCACCAATCAGGAGAGAGGCGTTTGAGTGAACGAGAGGAACAGTGCATAGAGTCATTTCCCTTCTACCAGCAGGACTTTAAGGGGCCAAAACCAGCTGAGACAATCCACTTTCTTCCTGGCCAGTTTGTCTAGTCAGGGAACCTCTGTAGAATACGTCTTTTACATTCAACAAAGACAGATTACTAGAGAGAGAAAATGACTCATTAATAGTCTTCTCCATTTCAGAACTTCAGTGGAAAGAGAGAACAAAGGACACGCACAAAATAAAAAAACATCCAGAAAGTTTCTTTCGCCTGTAATAAGAAAAATGACTTTCTCACATTGCAAAGAGCGGGACTAAAGATGAAATGCTGAGGTATATAGTTGGAGGGAAAGCATTATCATCATCACCACCACCAACATTAAAATCATCATCATCCCACTTGGTAGTCTGTAGTTTCAATATCCTGCTTCCCTCTGTGTGTTGTGGCCCCTTCGGGGACCTCAGTCTGTCCGTCCGTCTGTCTGTGTGTGTGTTGGTAATAGGTGGCTCTAGTCTGTTTGGCTCCGGGGAGGAGAGGATGTGGTGCTGGTGGGGGATACACTCTCTCTGTTTGTCTGTCCATCTCTCTCTAGGGCTGGAGGTTGAGTGTGAACTTCCACTGCTGGTTGAGGTTGGGGCTGCACACCTCCACTGTCAGCCCCCCATTACGTGCGCTGCGGCTGTCCAGGCACAGGTTGCTGCCCACGTGCCGCAGCTTGGAGTTGCTCTCAATCTGCTCCCATTTCTGGAGACACACGAGGTGCGGTCAGGGAAGGGTTGGGAGAGGGAGGAAACAAAGGTCCACAAATCAGTCACAGGTTTTTATGTCATGTGAGTTTTATTAACCAAAAACACAATAATCCTATGATCACTAATGGTTTCTATTGATAGTGAGTTTATGGTGCAAATCCAAAGGGATCATCCCAATCCAGAAAAGCATCATAATCCACTAAATTAATGTTCTAATTCCATTCTAACAGCCGGACTGCTGTCAGTCTCTCATTTACTACTAGTGCTTTCTGATTGATCTGATCCTTGGTGCATGACTCGGTGCTCGGCTCGCTCACCTGTCTGCTGTCGTTTTCCCTGCAGCCCTGCATTTTGATTTGTGAGCCAGCAGTGCGATCCACCACCGTCAGACACAGGTCCATGTGCTTCACTGACTTGTCCTTGGTCAGTGCCCATTCCTGAGGAGAAAGAGAGGGAGACAGTCAGTTTAGGTACTCCTCAATGATTATGTAGATCTATTTGTAAAGTGTGTGTCTTTGTCAAGTGTTAATATGCAGTGTTTGCATGTTGTCTGTTGTAAATCGGGGCGGCAGCGTAGCCTAGTGGTTAGAGCGTCGGACTAGTAACCGGAAGGTTGCGAGTTCAATCCCCCGAGCTGACAAGGTACAAATCTGTCGTTCTGCCCCTGAACAGGCAGTTAACCCACTGTTCCCAGGCCGTCATTGAAAATAAGAATTTGTTCTTAACTGACTTGCCTGGTTAAATAAAGGTAAAATAAAAATAAAAATAAAATAAAAATCACACCTATATAGACAAACAGGGCCTTGACTCTCCCATAATCCCCTCCTCCAGCGCAGTAATATAATCAATATGTTGTGGGAAGTGGGACATCAAAATGGATTTCATCAGTATGAATCAGAGACTCCCAATCAAAACAATATTTGACTGTCCAGTCCAGCTCCTGATAGTGGACTGTCCAGTCCAGAACCTGACCAAAAGTAAACCCACCTCAGTGTGTTACCCAGCCCAGTGCACAGCTTGGTTATGTGTAATGGATCTGAACAGTACCCGAGCCCTGAATGGTACCTGATTTCCCCCAGCATTGTGGCATTCGTAGACCCCCACCACTCCGTCTGCAAAGTGTCCCAGAGTGTCTAAGCAGTTCCCTCCCTGCTGCAGAGCGCCGAAGGCAATGTCCTGATGGTCAGGGACCCTGAAGGGTCAGACAAACAGCACATGTCAGGGGGATGTCAAATCACAAGACGTGAGTATATGCCACCACCAAAATGTCTTTCCCCTAGTTGAATTTCCAGGTGGAATACAAAGCCCCGCAAAGTCTGTTCCGCCTATATATTGCTGGTCCACTGTGGCGGTGTGGTCTCTCTACTTACCGCAGCTCAGGGTACACATTCTCCAAGTACCACTTGAATGGCTGGCAGCCAAGCCTCTTCTTCATCTCCATCCTGCTCTGAATGCTGCCAGACAGAGATTAAACCATGACTCATCTAACTACCAGCCATCTCTGGATGTACCACCTGACCTTCTGGAGGTGTCAGAAATGGGGAAATGTCTTTTGCTATTCTATACAAGGACTATACAAGGACATCTGTGATGCCATCTTGGAAGACGTGTGTCTGAAACAATACTTAGTTGCCGTAGGGCACAGGAAGAAGGGCGTCTAAAAGGATACTTACTTGCCGTAGGGCACGTTTCGGGCCGAGGGCACAGCGGCGTAGTAAAAGTTCTTAAACTCATCCATCCACACCTCTGCTGCTCGCCTCGTGTTCCTGTGGACAGACCGATACACACCATGCTAGAATACTTAAAAAAATGCATTCTTCCTGTTCCTTCTTCCAGGCCTTGAAATAATCACTGATCTGAAATCATGTAATAATTTCAGTGCAGTAGCCTAAAAACTATAGGCAATGTTATAGATTCAATTGGTCACGTGTTATTTATTCAATAGAAGGATGGATGTCTGTTAAAATATGAACAGGGCAAGAGAAAGTGAGGATGCGGTTCAAGCTTCAGAAAACACAGGAGGAGAGTGACAGTCCTCGAAGCTATTTTGAGATATGAGCACACATCCTAAGACTTGGCAATCTGTGTGGTATTCAGTGCTATGTGATAGACTGGCAGTGAGGGAGTGGTCACTTTCTCTCATCTCATTGATGAATCACCCAGATGCGAAACAGTGTTGACACTGCAGGGGTGAAGCCAAGACGAGAGCAGAGCTGAGGCTTCTGTTCTGATTGAGCCTCAAATTTAATGACTGCAGCTAAGCTAGACTTTGGACAACAGTATTAGAATGTGAATTGCAAAGGAATGAAACAGCCCTTCCCTACGGGCTACTAGCAGGTTTTCATCTCAATGCCTCAGCTTGGATTTCATTGGGTCTTTGAGAAAGGTAAAGTTAAGGGTAAAATGTGGGTAAAGTTAATGTAGGGTTAGTGAGTAAACTCAATTGCCAGTTAGCCTGTACTGTTGCCCTTTTTTACGGCTCTCATTTCAAACTATGTACACTCCAGCTTGTTGGTTATGTGCCAGTAGGTACACAGTGCCAGTATGTAGAAGAGGTTAGTCCACAGTGCCAATATGTAGAAGAGGTTAGTCCACAGTGCCAGTATGTAGAAGAGGTTAGTCCACAGTGCCAGTATGTAGAAGAGGTTAGTCCACAGTGCCAGTATGTAGAAGAGGTTAGTCCCCTGTGGACTCCAAGAAGTCAGACTTTAGCCAAGTCTACCTCACGTCACAGGTACAATCAATAGTCACCTAGCAAACACAGTGCCACTGCCCCCAGGGAAGGTATATGGGTGCTGCTTCCTGAAGACGTGGCCCACTCTACTGCAGGGAATGATCTCTAGACTGCCGCCACACTGCCACACGCGGAAAGAGATCTCTGCAATGTCCAAAGACAAATCAGAAACACACACATTAATATAACAGTTTAGGGCAAGGTTTTACAGTGACAATTCAATGTGCTAGAACTTCCCACAGTTGGCATCTTCAATGTCAATACGATTTCAATCAGAAAATGGTGTCATATAATATTGACATATAGACATCATAAACCAATTCCAGAAAAGGCATCCCACTCCCTCTTCCATCCCCACACAATGACAAACAAGCTCAAGCTTTCCGAGTGTTCTGTGTCCACTTACCCAGATTCTCTCCACCCCACACATCCATCATCATGTCGTACTTCCCCAGCAACTCAAAGTAGTCCTTGTCCATGACAAAGAGGCCGCCGGCAATCATGGGAGTCCTGAGATAGGGGTATGACAGAAAGTAGCTAGGGTTATGAGACAAACCCGAGACCGTTCTGCCAAGTTCAGCTCTCCTAAAGTCCTCTCATTTGCATGTGATACCCGGAGCCCTGAAACCCGGCAGCTGGCCCTGAAACCCGGCAGCGGGAGGTAGGCTGGCCCTGAAACCCAGCAGCGGGAAGTAGGCTGGCCCTGAAACCCGGCAGCGGGAGGTAGGCTGGCCCTGAAACCCGGCAGCGGGAGGTAGGCTGGCCCTGAAACCCGGCAGCGGGAGGTAGGCTGGCCCTGAAACCCGGCAGCGGGAGGTAGGCTGGCCCTGAAACCTGGCAGCGGGAGGTAGGCTGGCCCTCGAAACCCGGCAGCGGGAGGTAGGCTGGCCCTGAAACCCGGCAGCGGGAGGTAGGCTGGCCCTGAAACCCGGCAGCGGGAGGTAGGCTGGCCCTGAAACCCGGCAGCGGGAGGTAGGCTGGCCCTGAAACCCGGCAGCGGGAGGTAGGCTGGCCCTGAAAACCGGCAGCAGGAGAGAGCTGTGGTGTCCTGACCTCTGGCTGTTTGGATGGAATAATACAACACTTCCCTTTTCCTCAGAGGCCATTTTGTTTTCGAAAGGAAGAAAAACATCAATGAGCGTCTTGGACAAAAGCCTGTTGAACAAAAATGTATGTCTCAAAACAAAAACAAGGTCTGGTCAACAAAGAAATGGATCAAACAAAGTCTGGTCTTCAAGGACATAGGGCTTGGCAGTATACCGCATTTTATGATATACCGGTGTTGATGCAGGGACCGGTTTGGGTTTTTACTTTACCTTCTATACCGGTGTTGATGCAGGGACCGGTTTGGGTTTTTACTTTACCTTCTATACTGGGATTTGAATGTTTGGTTTGTTAAATGTGATACGCAGTGTGCAATGTACATTTTTATTGTTTACTTCGCTTCTTGAGTCATCTCTCTCCGCTCTTTATCTCTGTGCCACTTTCCACACAGAACTAGCCACGCCCCCTGTCACTCAAGGAGCGCATTTGATGTTCCTCAACCACGAGACACTTGCGTTCAGTCTGCATTAGTGATTGGCATTCTGGCTCTTCTCAGTGAGTCGGCTCATTCGGCTCAGCTCACCAAAAATAGCCAGCTCTTTTGGCTCCCAAACGCCTCTTTAAAAAATATATATGTTTTGTATTTTTTCCAAGTCAAACAGTTTGAGATAGTTTGACTATGATTGGTGTTAAAACTAATGAAATTATATCACACACTACCTTAACCACAATGTATTTAAAAATGCATTGGTTTGTTATGGAAAAATAATGCTATTAAACATTTGCATTTAAAGTATAACTTGTTTAATGTATATAAACAAAGTGCATATAAATGTAACAATTCTAAAGGAATACAATGTGAAAAGCATAATAATTGAATATTGCACCATATCAAAGAAAAATAAATAACAATGTGCCAAACTGCAGCATCCCACTTACAACATTAAACTGGTCCCTCTTTTCTCTCTCTTCTTTATTGCCATGTTATAACCAGCAGCACACAGCAATGCTGACCATATTTAGCTTTTATGAGAGATTTGCATTCAGAAATACAAGCTGCCTCACTTGAGGTGCTGATGCGGTTTCTTCTCCCAGTAATTATTTGTCCTGTTTTAGAGAAGACCGGATGTGGCCACTATTCAGAGCCGTGGATAGACAGAGGCCTTGTTCTCCCACCAGCTCAGAGGATCTGTAGATCGTTGGAGGAGGACCTCCATTATGGCATCTGCTGAGGGATTCCTTCCTGCTGCATCCCAGTTGCTCTCTCTCACTACTGCTGGTGCTTCTGCTCCATCTTCTTCTTGTTGTCCTGGTGCCTGAGCCAGCTGACTGCTGGGGCTGTCCCTCCCTGCTGCTGAGGTTATTCTTTGAAGAGCCTCAATCGCTCTGGCATCACTGAAGGCTAACTTCTTAAACCTGGGTTCAAGTGCAGCGGTTTCTGATAGCACGTGATTATATTCCATTCTGTGGGACTTTCTGTCCATTGATGAACATAGGGTGTCCATCAACTCTGTCACATGTCCTGTAGTTACATTTGCTTCTCTCTGGCGGCTGGCTGTGATTCGCTGCAGGCCCTTACACAGGAGTATCATTTTACATCAGGAGTATCACAGTAACTAATTAGTTCAGGTTCATGTTTTGTCTACTGATACTACATTGTCATCTACTGCTCATATACACTTATAATACTGGATTAAATATTGATGTAGTAATAACTGCTTACTCACTTCTCTCCACTGATCTCCACAGTGACCTGCTCAAAGGGTTCCAGGACTCTGCACACCTCCTCCACCACCTCCCATTCCTCTTGGGTTAGAGCATCACCAGTTGTATTGACAATTGTCAGGGTAGAGATGATGGCATCCTTTTACTCAAGAAACCACTTCAACATATAAAATGTTGAATTGCAACTTGTAGTGCAGTCTTGTTCAGGCCTCAGTTCAGGCAGCTACCCCATCTGTCGTTGTGTAGACTTTAGTTTTTCAGCACCTACTGTGTTCCTGTGGAAGTATTCCACAGCTGCTTTCACACAGTTTGCTTCATCACCTTCAGAGCATTTCTTACAATGAGGTTGATTGTGTGGGCAAGACATGGATGATGGGTCCATTTAAACATTTATGGCTTTGGTTATGGTAGCTGCTTTGTCGCTAACACAACAGACCACTTTTCCATCTACTTGCCATTCTCTGGTCACTCTCAACAGTTCCTCTGCCATGTTCTCTGACGTGTGTCTGTCGCTGAACTCAAAGAAGTCCAGAAGACCGCTAGACATAGAAAAATCTTAAATGAAGTGACATGTAACTGACATGTAAGAAGGCAAACTGCAGTAGCTTTTTGGACTCTTTCCCACACTGAAGCCTGTGTGCTCTCGTACAGTTGTGGAATAAGTGATTTTGAAAGAGTTTCCCGGCTTGGAATTGTGTACATTGGATTTAGACTATTGCTATAATTTCTAAAAACCTCTGTCCTCCACGATAGAAAAATGTCTGGAAATCGGTGGGAATCATTTTAATGAATGCACTATCAATTTGGCCTTGTTTTGTTACAGACATAGACATTGGCATAAACTGGTCCATAGAAGACTGTGTTGCTGTGGGTCTTAGAGTAGGCCTACTTGACTGAATGGATACATCTCCACGTGTGGAGGTGCTGGCTCCACCAGTATCACTAGCAGGCCGGCTAGTTTCTCGAAGCTCCGCTACAGCTAGCGTCACAGTTGGGTGCACAGTTTGCATATGCCGGTGTAGATTGTGTGTAGAACCGTCTTTATATGAGATTTTGTTTTGGCAAATTCTACACTGTGCTCTAACATTGTCTACATTATTAAAATGCATCCAAATGCTACTGTGCTTTCGACTCATTTTCAGCTGTTTTCACAGCTGTCCTTCCTCTCTCTCATCGGCTGCTAAGTGTGTGACTGTGTGAGTAGGCTCGGCCCTCCCTCAACAGGAACAACGGGTGAGGCTGTTAGTCTGAGCAGACAATCCGAACGAATGTGTGCTTGAGCATTTAGGCCTATATCATTATTTATTTTTTTGCTTCTTTGAATTAGTTAATTCTATTAATTTAAATATTTTGATTATTCATATCTTAATTGTTTATATTTTTATAAATAGATTTGGCTCTTCTGATATGCTCGCCAGCTCCCAACGTTCACCTACAAGAGCTGGCTCGTTTGCAAATGACCCATCACTGGTCTGCATGGTCAATGCAGCACATGCAACAATGTTGATGACAACAACTCTGTTTTCACTTTGCTTTTTAATATAATTCCACTAGCTTTTTTACTGAGACTATTAGTTTGTGTTTCTTACATCAGCAAACAGTTGGGCAAACAGTTGGTCTTTCCTTAACAAGTTGCCCTAAATCTTGAGAGACGCTAATTGTTAGACGCTAATAGCTAACTAGCTAATAAATGTACTGAGTAAGCGCAATTGTAGCTAGCTAATACTGCCTGATAATACCAGCGATGGTGTAGACCTAAATCAGCATGTTATTTGTGCAACAGTATCTTCTAAATCAAAGAGGAATATGCAAAGCAAGAATATGTTAGCTACATGAAGTAGCTAAGAGAAAACATGTAATGTAGCTAAAGCTTATAGGGTCCCCTGGGAAACAATCATCAACACTTTAGTACCTACCCTGTCACAATAACACCTCCCTGGCATTTTAATTTGTTGTGTCATGACGTTGCCCTCTTTGGGTACAGCAAGCCCCATCCCCCTCTCCCTGCCTCCTACAACTAGGCTGCTGTGGTCAGAGAGGTCGTAATTTCCTGGAAGAGATTGCCTCCTCATGGCCACAGTATAGAGACAGAGTGAAGTTTCATATAGAACAAAGTAATTTCTTCCACCTCACAGAACTTGAGGTCCGAACAACATTTATGTTCCGGATAAGGTATAAAAAAAATCAGTGAGGAATCCAGCTACGAACTGGTCCGTTTGGTACAAGTTTGTAAAACTCATGGGAGACGGTGCGGCCACATTACCATAACGCTGTTTATATAATAGCCTCAGATATGCGGTTTACATCTAATTGTTGTTTAAGATGAATGAGTGAGGATGATACTGTTTGTAAAATTGTGTAATGAGATTTTGGAATTTTTAATTAATTAAGGAAATTCCCTTTTGAGTTTAACTAAATCAGAGGACCTTTTCTACAATTCCGAATAAAACGGCGACCTTGAGAATTCCTCAATAGACCATGTTTTTCTCCATTACGAGAGGACAAAGGTTTACAGACCATGTTTTCTCTCAATCACGAGGACAAAGGTTGCAGACCAGATGGCTAAATCTTTTAACCATACCACGTGGTTAAACTGTTAGACTATCGATACCGACAGAATAAGAACAAGTCTTTGATATTAATTACTAGTCTGCAGCTAGGAATTCGGTATCATTGAACGCGAAGAACGACAACCACCGAAACACCCATTCTAGAACATGAATGAATGTCACTCTGAACAATCCATTCTAACCACGACAGAGAGAGAGGACGGAAACTCTCCAACAGAAACTAAATTGACAACACACTGAGCGTAAATATATATATTGAGGGCAATTGTTCCCGAATGAGTGAGCAAAGGATTAGCATTTCAATTGTTATTATTATCAACTGTGTGTTGTCTTCTCAGTCGACCCCCACTTTAATTTTGTACAACAAGACGCCATGCCGGTTTAGCCCACTAGGGCACATTCCCTTATCATTTCTTGTAACCATATTTTCTTTGTTTGTTTGTTTATGCATTACTTAGTTAGTAAATAAATTATTTAAGACAATTTATGTATGGATGACTCATAGTGAAGACTGGGTTCGTGCAGATAACCAACAATTTACGACGTTTGGAATGAGACTAACGTGAGGTAAAGTAAATAATTCATTAATTCGAAGACTAATTGATCAGATATAAAACATCTGAAAAGTTATATTATTGAATATTTTCCTTGGTGCCCCGACTTCCTAGTTAATTACAGTCACATGATTAATCACATAATACTAATTACAGAGAATCTTTGATAAAAACTAAAAGTCTTAATTTAATGGTAGTAAAGACATCTCAAACAACACTGTATTCAAAGTGCCCACTATTATATTCTAAATATAGAATTAGAATAGTCATTCTATTTCCATGATTCCAACAGATTTGCTCTAATTCGCAAGTTAAATCTCAATTACAACATTTAGTTAAAAATAAGTCCTAGATTATTTTCCCATATCGTGCAGCCCTACGTGGCAGTGTGGAAATGATCTCAATTGGTGTGAAGTACTTATATAAAAATACTTTTAAGTACTACTTCAATTGTTTTTTTTGGTATCTGTACTTTACTATTTTTGACAACTTTTAATTTTACTTCACTACATTCCTAAAGAAAATACTGTACTTTTTACTGCATACATTTTCCCTGGCACCTAAAAGTACTCGTTACAATTTGAATGCTTAGCAGGACAGAAAAGGTCCAAATCACGCACTTGTCAAGAGAACATCCCTGGTCATCTACTCCCTGGGCCTCTGATCTGGAAAACTCACTAAACACAAATATTTTTTTTGTAAATTATGTCTGAGTGTTGGAGTGTGCCCCTGGCTATCCGTAAATTGAAATTATTTTTCTTTTACTTTTGATACTTTAGTATATTAAAACCAAATACCTTTAGACTTTTACTCAAGTAGTATTTCACTGAGTGACTTTCACTTGTACTGGAGTAATTTTCTATTAATGAATCTTTACTGTCACTCAAGTATGACAGTTGGATACTTTTCCCACCACTGCAGTTGAGTTCAGGAAATGATAAAAGCACAGAAACTTGTTTTGGTTGAAGTTGAATTGAACAGTATAAAACAATCAGAATGGAGAAAGACTCATTGAAATCACTAAGAATGTACAGTTGAAGTCAGAAGTTTACATACCCTTAGGTTGGAGTCATTATAACTCATTTTTCAACCACTCCACAAATTTCTTGTTAACAAACTATAGTTTTGGCAAGACGGTTAGGACATCTACTTTGTGCATGCACAAGTCATTTTTAAAACAATTGTTTACAGACAGATTATTTCACTTATAATTCACTGCATTACAATTCCAGTGGGTCAGAAGTTTACATTCACTAAGTTGACTGTGCCTCTAAACAGCTTGGAAAAGCCCAGAAAATTATGTCATGCTTTAGAAGCTTCAGATTGACTCAAATGATGTCAATTAGCCTATTGGAGGTGTACCTGTGGATGTATTTCAAGGCCTACATTCAAACTCAGTGCCTCTTTGCTTGACATCATGGGAAAATCTAAATAAATCAACCAAGACCCCTGAAAAAGAAATTGTAGACCTCCACAAGTCTGGTTCATCCTTGGGAGCAATTTCCAAATGGCTGAATGTACCACATTCATCTGTACAAGCAATAGTACAGAAGTATAAACCCCATGGGACCAATCTTATAACAGCAGCAAAGGACCTTGTGAAGATGCTGGAGGAAACGGGTACAAAAGTATCTATATCCACAGCAAAACAAGTCCTATATCGACATAACCTGAAAGGCCTCTAAGCAAGGAAGAAGCCACTGCTCCAAAACTGCCATAAAAAAAGCCAGACTACTGTTTGCAACTGCACATTTTGACAAAGATCGTACTTTTTGGAGAAAAGTTCTCTGGTCTGATGAAACGAAAATAGAACTGTTTGGCCATAATGACCATCGTCATGTTTGAAGGAAAAAGGGGAAGGCTTGCAAGCCAAAGAACACCATCCCAACCATGAAGCACAGGGGGTGGCAGCATCATGTTGTGGGGGTGCTTTGCTGCAGGAGGGACTGGTGTACTTCACAAAATAGTTGGCATCATGAGGCAGGAAAATATGTGGATATATTGAAGCAACATCTCAAGATATCAGACAGGAAGTTAAAGCTCGGTCGCAAATGGGTCTTCCAAATGGACAATGACCCCAAGCCTACTTCCAACGTTGTGGCAAAATGGTTTAAGGACAACAAAGTCAAGGTATTGGAGTGGCCATCACAAAGTCCTGACCTCAATCCTATAGAAAATGTGTGGGCAGAACTGAAAAAGCTTGTGCGAGCAAGGAGGCCTACAAACCTGACTCAGTTACACCAGCTCTGTCAGGAGGAATGGGCCAAAATTTACCCAACCTTTTGTGGGAAGCTTGTGGAAGACTACCCGAAACGTTTGACCCAAGTTAAACCATTTAAAAGGCAATGCTACCTAATACTAATTGAGTTTGTCAACTTCTGATCCACTGGGAATGTGATGAAAGAAATAAAAGCTGAAATAAATCACTCTACTTTTATTCTGACATTTCACATTCTTAAAATAGTGGTGATACTAACTGACCTAAGGGATGGAATTTTTTACTAGGATTAAATGTCAGGAATTGTGAAAAACTGAGTTTAAATGTATTTGGCTAATGTGTATGTAAACTTCCAACTTCAACTGTATGTGTTGCCACCCTAGGATCACTCACTACTCATAAAGCAAATGTAGAACTTTTATTATTCAAAAACTAAAAATACCTTCATACCGTCCAATTCTTTTGAAATACAATGATATAATATTTTGGCCATATCGTCCAGCCCAACAGGGACATGGATCAAACAAGGTCTGGTCTACAGGGACATGGATCTAACTAGGTCTGGTCTACATGGATGTGGATCAAACAAGGTCTGGTCTACAGGGACATGGATCTAACTAGGTCTGGTCTACATGGATGTGGATCGGACATGGATCTAACTAGGTCTGGTCTACATGGATGTGGATCAAACAAGGTCTGGTCTACAGGGACATGGATCTAACTAGGTCTGGTCTACAGGGATGTGGATCAAACAAGGTCTGGTCTACAGGGACATGGATCTAACAAGGTCTGGTCTACAGGGAAATGGATCTAACAAGGTCTGGTCTACAGGGATGTGGATCTAACAAGGTCTGGTCTACAGGGATGTGGATCAAACAAGGTCTGGTCTACAGAGACGTGGATCTAACAAGGTCTGGTCTACAGAGACGTGGATCAAACAAGGTCTGGTCTACAGGGACATGGATGTAACAAGGTCTGGTCTACAGGGAAATGGATCTAACAAGGTCTGGTCTACAGGGACGTGGATCTAACAAGGTCTGGTCTACAGGGATGTGGATCAAACAAAGTCTGGTCTACAGGGACATGGATCTAACAAGGTCTGGTCTACAGGGATGTGGATCAAACAAGGTCTGGTCTACAGGGACATGGATCTAACAAGGTCTGGTCTACAGGGAAATGGATCTAACAAGGTCTGGTCTACAGGGACGTGGATCTAACAAGGTCTGGTCTACAGGGATGTGGATCAAACAAAGTCTGGTCTACAGGGACATGGATCTAACTAGGTCTGGTCTACAGGGATGTGGATCAAACAAGGTCTGGTCTACAGGGACATGGATCTAACAAGGTCTGGTCTACAGGGATGTGGATCAAACGAGGTCTGGTCTACAGGGACATGGATCTAACAAGGTCTGGTCTACAGGGACGTGGATCAAACAAGGTCTGGTCTACAGGGACGTGGATCAAACAAGGTCTGGTCTACAGGGACGTGGATCAAACAAGGTCTGGTCTACAGGGACGTGGATCAAACAAGGTCTGGTCTACATGGACATGGATCTAACAAGGTCTGGTCTACATGGATGTGGATCTAACAAGGTCTGGTCTACATGGACATGGATCTAACAAGGTCTGGTCTACAGGGACGTGGATCTAACAAGGTCTGGTCTACAGGGACGTGGATCTAACAAGGTCTGGTCTACAGGGACATGGATCTAAAGAGGTCTGGTCTACAGGGACATGGATCTAAAGAGGTCTGGTCTACAGGGACATGGATCTAACAAGATCTGGTCGACAGGGACATGGATCTAACAGGGTCTGGTCTACAGGGACATGGATAATGCAGAGGGATACTAAAGCAGATCTAGAAGACCATTTAACCAGAACAGCTTATCCTATTGTTTTCTCTAAACCTGTCAAACAAATTACATATTTTCAAATGCCAATTACAATTTAAAAAAATTACTGGAGTCACACTTTGGGTTAATTTCCATCACCTTGTGGAGAGGAACAAGATGCATTATAGGCAATGAAGAGCCATATTCTAATTCTAGCCTTTGGCTATTGATTAAATGCTGCCCTCTGTTGGTTACCAATATGTTTACTGAGAGAATGCATCTG
The DNA here is from genome assembly GCF_002021735.2 of Oncorhynchus kisutch. NCBI lineage: Eukaryota > Metazoa > Chordata > Actinopteri > Salmoniformes > Salmonidae > Oncorhynchus > Oncorhynchus kisutch. The sequence continues at coordinate 6,231,265 of NC_034184.2, forward strand.
ACATTTGGTTATTACGTAAAACAGAACCATTTCTGAGATCTCATACTGATCGAACAAATCAAAGTGTTTGCTCTCTTCTGATCTTCCTTTCACTGCAATATATTCTCCCTCATCATCACCATACACAATTTAAGACAAAGCTGGATAAGATGAGAACGCCTTCAATCACCTCTGTCTGTGTCTTCACCCTGCAATATCATACGGCACCGTGGACATCAGGGAGAAAATAGAACAGAGGCTCAAAGGCGGTGGTTTTTTTCAGGAGCTTTTGGCTATATTCCCCAGAGGAGGATGCACACTGATATCTAATGCTGCCTGCCTCAGCCTCTCCTCCAGGGGGCCCTGGCTATGAGGCAGAGGAGAGGACAGCAGAAAGAACCCAGAGGTGAGACAGGCTTACTTGATTGGAGCAGTGGGGTTTCCTTGACGTACCCTCCTCTGCTCCACGGTCATATAGTCCCACTTGAAGACCAGGTTCCAATCAAATCCTAGAGCGGGAAAAACAGGTACTGATTAGGTTAAGGGATTTCAAGTAAACAAGAGTAGATTAATTTTGATAACAGGAAAAGCTGGTTGTCAGTGTTTGTATTTCTCTTAACACTACTATCCTTTTCACACACAATGCCTAACTGATAGGTATTATATTACACGTCGGTGGCGTTCCCTCTATCTACATTTTTAGATCAATTTTTTTTTTTTTTAACTAGGCAAGTCAGTTAAGAACAAATTCTTATTTACAATGACAGCCTAGGAACAGTGGGGCAGAACGACAGATTTTTACCTTGTCAGCTCGGGGATTCGATCTAGCAACCTTTCGGTTACTGGCCCAACGCTCGAACCACGAGGCTACCTGCCACCCCATATGGCTGTACATTACACTTCTCATAAGCCCTATAGAGTGCAGGAGCCATGGGAGTGCACAATGTAATCTGTCTATATCCCTAGGCAAATCAATCAAATAGTTTCCATTCCAAAGGTGGTGCCTTTTTCAAGATTTATCACACGCTTATTCTCTCCTTTGCTCTCACACACATGCAGCCAACCAGCCAGCCAGCCAACCAACCAGTCAGTCCGTCGGCCAGCCACATTCCAAGAAACAGACTTCTTTGGCAGAAGGTGACATTGGGTACAGAGTGAAAACTGCCATGTGATTTTCCAGCCTGCCCTGGAGAGGAAAGGAAAGCTGCAGGTATAGATGAGTGGGATTTACCTCCTTTGAGATCGGCCGAGGCGCCTACGTACTGGAAGTTGTCCATGTTGATGACGTCGATGATGGGGGAAACAACACGCGTTTGGTCCTGTGGGAGAAGTACAGAGAGAAAGATGGGACACAAATATGCAGTGTTCCACTAGATTATATTGAAATAAGACTCAGGGACTGAAATAATCAGTCAAAACCACCACATAATTTCACAACCAAGCACTAGATAAAAGCTGAATAACAAATTACAGTCCAAAACAGATCTGTGGAGAGTCAAACGTTTGTCCACATATTCACTTAAATATATGAGCTTAACACAGCCAGAACACAAATAGATTTCCAAGAGGGAAGTACAAGATTTGCTGAGAGTGAAATAAATCAGATGGATTGGATTATTCCAGAACTATTCCAAGTCTTTTGATGGAGAAGCAGAACTACAGCAGTGACTGTGTTCCATTGAAGTTTTGTCAAACCAATGGTGAGTTAGAGTAACATTTTTGGGGTCACACAATCATATTTATCAGATGTTATTGCGGGTGTAGCGAAATGCTTCTGTTCCTAGCGCCAACAGATCAGTGATATCTAACAATACACACACACCTAAAATTAAAATAATGGAATTAAGAAATATATAAATATTAGGATGAGCAATGTCAGAGCCCGGAGTGTGTGTCAAATCAAATGGTATTGGTCACATACAAATAGTTAGCAGATGTTAATGCGAGTGTAACGAAATGCTTGTGCTTCTAGTTCAGACTATGCCGTAATATCTAACAAGTAATCTAACAAATTCACAACAACTACCTTATACACAAATGTAAAGGGATGAATAAGAATATGTACATATAAATATATGGATGAGCGATAGGCAAGATGCAGTAGATGGTATAGAGTACAGTATATACATATGAGATGTTTAAAGTAGGATATGTAAACATGAATAAACTGGTGTTATTTAAAGTGACGAGTGATACCTTTATTAACTCCATTTATCTAAGTGGGCAGAGATTTGAGTCTATGTTGACAGCAGCCTCTCTCTGTTAGTGATGGCTGTTTAACAGTCTGATGGCCTTGAGATAGAAGCTGTTTTTCAGTCTCTCGGTCCCAGCTTTGATGCACCTGTACTGACCTCACCTTCTGGATGATAGTGGGGTGAACAGGCAGTGGCTCGGGTGGATGTTGTCCTTGATGATCTTTTGGTCTTCCTGTGACATCGGGAGCTGAAAGTGTTCTGGAGAGCAGGTAGTTTGACCCCAGTGATGCGTTGTGCAGACCGCACCACCCTCTGGAGAGCCTTACGGTTGATGGCGGTGCAATTGCTGTACCAGGCGGTGATACAGCTTGACAGGATGCTCTGGATTGTGCATCAGTAAAGGTTTGTGAGTGTTTTAGATGACAAGCCAAATTTCTTCAGCCTCCTGAGGTTGAAGAGGCACGGTTGCGCCTTCTTCACCACGTTGTCTGTGTAGGTGGACCATTTCAGTTTGTCTGATGTGTACGCCGAGGAACTCAAAACTTCCCGCCTTCTCCACTATTGTCCTGTCGATGTGGATGGGGTGGGGTGTTTCCTGCTGTTTCCGATAGTCCACGATCATCTCTCCTTTGTTTTCTTGACATTGAGTGCGAGGTTATATTCCTGACACCACACTCCGAGGGCCCTCACCACCTCCCTGTAGGCCGTCTCATCGTTGTTGGTAATCAAGCATACCACTGTAGTGTCGACTGCAAACTTGATGATTGAGTTGGAGGCGTGCATGGCCACGTAGTCATGGGTGAACAGGGAGTACAGGAGAGGGCTTAGAATACACCCTTGTGGGGCCCCAGTGTTGAGGATCAGTGGGGTGGAGATGTTGTTTCCTACCCTCACAACCTGGGGACGACCCATCAGAAAGTCCAGGACCTTAATGTTCTCAAGTTCTCGACCTTAATGACGAGTTGAGGGTACTATGGTGTTAAATGCTGAGCTGTAGTCAATGAACAGCATTCTTACATAGGTATTCCTCTTGTCCAGATGGGATAGGGCAGTGTGCAGTGTGATGGCGATTGCATCATCAGTGGACCTATTGGGGCGGTAAGCAAATTGGAGTGGGTCTAGGGTGGAGGTGATATGATCCTTGACTAGTCTCTCAAAGCACTTCATGATGACAGGAGTGAGATATACACAGCTGTGACTATAATCTAATATAATTATCTTGGAAGATAATGCAGTCGGCATTTGATTGTAAGAAATTCGAGGACAGGTGAACATAAGGACTTGAGTTCCTGTAGGTTGTTGTTGTTCTACACCGTGCATCGTTAATCATAAGGCATACACCCTCGCCCTTCTTACCAGAGAGATGTTTGTTTCTGTCGGCGAGATGCATGAAGAAACCGGTTGGCTGTACCAACTCTGACAAAGTATCCAGAGTGAGTCATGTTTCCGTGAAATAGAGAATGTTAAAATCTCTGATGTCTCTCTGGAAGGCAACTCGAGCCCTAATTTCGTCCACCTTGTTATCTTGAGTTTGGACATTGGCGAGTAATATGCTAGGAAGAGGTCGATGGTGTGCTCGCCTTCTGAGTCTGACCAGTAGGCCGCTCCGTTTGCCTCTCATGCGGCGACCACGTTGTTTTGGGGTGGCCTCTGGGATAAGATTGCATGTCCAAGGTTTGTGTGTGTGTGTGTGTATATTATATATGTATATGTATGTATGTATGTATGTATGTATGTATGTATGTATGTATGTATGGAAAAAGTCAAGGGGTCTGAATACTTTCCAAAGGCACTGTATGTGTGTAAAACTAGGAAATAACACATATGGGATCATACAGTAACCACAAGTGTTAGACAAATCTAAATATATTTTATTTGTGAGATTCTTCAAAGTAGCCACCCTTTGCGTTGATGACAGCTTTGCGTACTCTTGACATTCTCTCAACCAGCTTCATGAGGTAGTCAGGTGTGCCTTGTTTCAAGTGAATTTGTGGAATGTCTTTCCTTCTTAATGCGTTTGAGCCAATCGGTTGTGTTGTGACAAGGTAGGGGTGGTAATACAGAAGATAGATTTCCAATAACTTTCTTCAAGTGCAGTCCGAAAAAATCATCAAGAGCTATGATGAAACTGGCTCTTATGAGGACCGCCACAGGAAAGGAAGACCCAGAGTTATATCTGCTGCAGAGGATAAGTTCAGTAGAGTTACCAGCCTCAGAAATTGTTCAAGTTACAGACACATCTCAACATCAACTGTTCAGAGGAAACTGCGTGAATCAGACCTTCATGGTCAAATTTCTGCAAAGAAACTACTACTAAAGGATACAAATAAGAAGAGACTTGCTTGGGCCAAGGAACACAAGCAATGGACATTAGACCGGTGGAAATCTGTACTTTGGTCTGATGAATCCAAATTTGAGATTTTTTCTAACCGCCGTGTCTTTGTGAGACACAGAGTAGGTGAACAGATGATCTCCGCATGTGTGGTTCCCACCGTGAAGCATGGAGGAGGTGGTGTTATGGTGTGGGGGTGCATTACTGGTGACACTGTCTGATTTATTTAGAATTCAAGGCATGGCTACCACAGCATTCTGCAGCAATACACCATTCCATCGGGTTTCAGCTTGGTCAGACTATAATTTGTTTTCCAACAGGACAATGACCCAACACACCTCCAGGCTGTGTAAGGGCTATTTGATCAAATAAGGAGATGGAGTGCTGCATCAGATGACCTGGCCTCCACAATCAACTGACCTCAACCCTATTGAGATGGTTTGGGATGAGTTGGACCGCAGAGTGAAGGGAAAGCAGCCAACAAGGGCTCAACTCCTTCAAGACTGTTGGAATAGCATTCCAGGTGAAGCTGGTTGAGAGTGCCAGGAGTGTGCAAAGCTGTCATCAAGGCAATGTGTGGCTACTTTGACAAATCTCAAATATATTTGGATTTGTTTAACACTTCTTTGGTTACTACATGATTCCATGTGTTATTTCATAGTTTTGATGTCTATGGTACACACTGACCTCTGCCACCCTTTCCAGGAGTGGTTCCAGCCAGTGCTCATTACACTCGCAATGGCTGTCCAGGAAGGTGAGAACACTGGCAGTGGCTGTGTCGGCCCCTCTCACCCGCGATCTCATCAGACCTGTGGAGGAGTAAAAAGCGTAAATCGTGAAATTATAAAATTATAAAATTGTATGTTTTTAATGACTTGGTTTGAAGCCATCTGGTATGTTTTTAATGACTTGGTTTAAAGTCATCTGGTATGTTTTAATGACTTGGTTTGAAGTAATCTATTACCTGCTGAAGTGCTAGGTCATATGAACTTTAATCCTGGGTTAGATCATTCAAATATTGCTTAGTTGGTTGAGCGGGGCAGAGTGTGGTGTGCCGTTGGTTGAGCGGGGCAGAGTGTGGTGTGCCGTCGGATGAGCGGGGCAGAGTGTGGTGTGCCGTCGGTTGAGCGGGGCAGAGTGTGGTGTGCCGTCGGTTGAGCGGGGCAGAGTGTGGTGTGCCGTCGGTTGAGCGGGGCAGAGTGTGGTGTGCCGTCGGTTGAGCGGGGCAGAGTGTGGTGTGCCGTCGGTTGAGCGGGGCAGAGTGTGGTGTGCCGTCGGTTGAGCGGGGCAGAGTGTGGTGTGCCGTCGGTTGAGCGGGGCAGAGTGTGGTGTGCCGTCGGTTGAGCGGGGCAGAGTGTGGTGTGCCGTCGGTTGAGCGGGGCAGAGTGTGGTGTGCCGTTGGTTGAGCGGGGCAGAGTGTGGTGTGCCGTTGGTTGAGCGGGGCAGAGTGTGGTGTGCCGTTGGTTGAGCGGGGCAGAGTGTGGTGTGCTATTGGTTGAGAGGGGCAGAGTTTGGTGTGCTATTGGTTGAGAGGAGCAGAGTGTGGTGTGCTATTGGTTGAGAGGAGCAGAGTGTGGTGTGCTATTGGTTGAGAGGAGCAGAGTGTGGTGTGCTATTGGTTGAGAGGGGTAGAGTGTGGTGCTCAGCTATCACCATTGAGACCGTGTCTGTGCCTCGACCTGGGTTGGGCAAAACTAAACATGGCGGTGTTCGCCTTAGCAATCTCACTAGGATAAAGACCACCTCCATTCCTGTCAGTATTGAAAGAGATCATGATACCTCACATCTCAAAATAGGGCTACTTAATGTTAGATCCCTTACTTCAAAGGCAATTATAGTCAATGAACTAATCACTGATCATAATCTTGATGTGATTGGCCTGACTGAAACATGGCTTAAGCCTGATGAATTTACTGTGTTAAATGAGGCCTCACCTCCTGGCTACACTAGTGACCATATCCCCCGTGCATCCCGCAAAGGCGGAGGTGTTGCTAACATTTACGATTTACGATTTAAATTTACGTTTTCGTCTTTTGAGCTTCTAGTCATGAAATCTATGCAGCCTACTCAATCACTTTTTATAGCTACTGTTTACAGGCCTCCTGGGCCATATACAGCGTTCCTTACTGAATTCCCTGAATTCCTATCGGACCTTGTAGTCATAGCAGATAATATTCTAATCTTTGTTGACTTTAATATTCACATGGAAAAGTCCACAGACCCACTCCAAAAGGCTTTCGGAGCCATCATCGACTCAGTGGGTTTTGTCCAACATGTCTCTGGACCCACTCACTGTCACAGTCATACGCTGGACCTAGTTTTGTCCCATGGAATAAATGTTGTGGATCTTAATGTTTTTCCTCATAATCCTGGACTATCGGACCACCATTTTATTACATTTGCAACAAATAATCTGCTCAGACCCCAACCAAGGAACATCAAAAGTCGTGCTATAAATTCACAGACTACACAAAGATTCCTTGATGTCCTTCCAGATTCCCTCTGTCTACCCAAGGACGCCAGAGGACAAAAATCAGTTAACCACCTAACTGAGGAACTCAATTTAACCTTGCGCAATACCCTAGATGCAGTTGCACCCCTAAAAACTAAAAACATTTCCCATAAGAAACTAGCTCCCTGGTACACAGAAAATACCCGAGCTCTGAAAGCAAGCTTCCAGAAAATTGGAACGGAAATGGCGCCACACCAAACTGGAAGTCTTCCGACTAGCTTGGAAAGACAGTACCGTGTAGTACCGAAGAGCCCTTACTGCTGCTCGATCATCCTATTTTTCAAACTTAATTGAGGAAAATAAGAACAATCCGAAATTCCTTTTTGATACTGTCGCAAAGCTAACTAAAAAGCAGCATTCCCCAAGAGAGGATGACTTTCACTTTAGCAGTGATAAATTCATGAACTATTATTATGATTATTAGAAAGCAAATTACGGACTCCTCTTTAAATCTGCATATTCCTTCAAAGCTCAGTTGTCCTGAGTCTGCACAACTCTCCCAGGACCTAGGATCAAGAGAGACGCTCAAGTGTTTTAGTAATATATCTCTTGACACAATGATGAAAATAATCATGGCCTCTAAACCTTCAAGCTGCATACTGGACCCTATTCCAACTAAACTACTGAAAGAGCTGCTTCCTGTGCTTGGACCTCCTATGTTGAACATAATAAACGGCTCTCTAGCCACCGGATTTGTACCAAACTCACTAAAAGTGGCAGTAATAAAGCCTCTCTTGAAAAAGCCAAACCTTGATCCAGAAAATATAAAAAACTATCAGCCTATATCGAATCTTCCATTCCTCTCAAAAATGTTAGAAAAGGCTGTTGCGCAGCAACTTACTGTCTTCCTGAAGACAAACAATGTATACAAAATGCTTCAGTCTGGTTTTAGACCCCATCATAGCACTGAGACGGCACTTGTGAAGGTGGTAAATGACATTTTAATGGCATCTGTCCTCGTGCTCCTAGACCTTAGTGCTGCTTTTGATACCATCGATCACCACATTCTTTTGGAGAGATTGGAAACCCAAATTGGTCTACACGGACAAGTTCTGGCCTGGTTTAGATCTTATCTGTCGGAAAGATATCAGTTTGTCTCTGTGAATGGTTTGTCCTCTGACAAATCAACTGTAAATTTCGGTGTTCCTCAAGGTTCCGTTTTAGGACCACTATTGTTTTCATTATATATTTTACCTCTTGGGGATGTTATTCGAAAACATAATGTTAACTTTCACTGCTATGCGGATGACACACAGCTGTACATTTCAATGAAACATGGTGAAGCCCCAAAATTGCCCTTGCTAGAAGCATGTGTTTCAGACATAAGGAAGTGGATGGCTGCAAACTTTCTACTTTTAAACTCGGACAAAACAGAGATGCTTGTTCTAGGTCCCAAGAAACAAAGAGATCTTCTGTTGAATCTGACAATTAATCTTAATGGTTGTACAGTCGTCTCAAAACTGAAGGACCTCGGCATTACTCTGGACCCTGATCTCTCTTTTGAAGAACATATCAAGACCATTTCAAGGACAGCTTTTTTCCATCTACGTAACATTGCAAAAATCAGAAACTTTGTCCAAAAATGATGCAGAAAAATTAATCCATGCTTTTGTCACTTCTAGGTTAGACTACTGCAATGCTCTACTTTCCGGCTACCCGGATAAAGCACTAAATAAACTTCAGTTGGTGCTAAATACGGCTGCTAGAATCCTGACTAGAACCAAAAAATGTGATCATATTACTCCAGTGCTAGCCTCTCTACACTGGCTTCCTGTCAAAGCAAGGGCTGATTTCAAGGTTTTACTGCTAACCTACAAAGCATTACATGGGCTTGCTCCTACCTTTCTCTCTGATTTGGTCCTGCCGTACATACCTACACGTACGCTGCGGTCACAAGACGCAGGCCTCCTAATTGTCCCTAGAATTTCTAAGCAAACAGCTGGAGGCAGGGCTTTCTCCTATAGAGCTCAATTTTTATGGAACGGTCTGCCTACCCATGTCAGAGACGCAAACTCGGTCTCAACCTTTAAGTCTTTACTGAAGAGATATGATTGAGTGTAGTCTGGCCCAGGAGTGGGAAGGTGAACGGAAAGGCTCTGGAGCAACGAACCGCCCTTGCTGTCTCTGCCTGGCCGGTTCCCCTCTTTCCACTGGGATTCTCTGCCTCTAACCCTATTACAGGGGCTGAGTCACTGGCTTACTGGGGCCCTCTCATGCCGTCCCTGGAAGGGGTGCGTCACCTGAGTGGGTTGATTCACTGATGTGGTCATCCTGTCTGGGTTGGCGCCCCCCCTTGGGTTGTGCCATGGCGGAGATCTTTGTGGGCTATACTTGGCCCTGTCTCAGGATGGTAAGTTGGTGGTTGAAGATATCCCTCTAGTGGTGTGGGGGCTGTGCTTTGGCAAAGTGGGTGGGGTTATATCCTTCCTGTTTGGCCCTGTCCGGGGGTGTCCTCGGATGAGCCCACAGTGTCTCCTGACCCCTCCTGTCTCAGCCTCCAGTATTTATGCTGCAGTAGTTTATGTGTCAGGGGGCTAGGGTCAGTTTGTTATATCTGGAGTACTTCTCCTGTCCTATTCGGTGTCCTATGTGAATCTAAGTGTGCGTTCTCTAATTCTCTCCTTCTCTCTCTCGGAGGACCTGAGCCCTAGGACCATGCCCCAGGATTACCTGACATGATGACTCCTTGCTGTCCCCAGTCCGCCTGGCCGTGCTGCTGCTCCAGTTTCAACTGTTCTGCCTTCTTATTATTCGAACATGCTGATCATTTATGAACATTTGAACATCTTGGCCATGTTCTGTTTTAATCTCCACCCGGCACAGCCAGAAGAGGACTGGCCACCCCATATATGCTCTCTCTAATTCTCTCTTTTTTTTCTCTCTCTCGGAGGACCTGAGCCCTAGGACCATGCCCCAGGATTACCTGACATGATGACTCCTTGCTGTCCCCAGTCCACCTGGCCGTGCTGCTGCTCCAGTTTCAACTGTTCTGCCTTCTTATTATTCGAACATGCTGATCATTTATGAACATTTGAACATCTTGGCCATGTTCTGTTTTAATCTCCACCCGGCACAGCCAGAAGAGGACTGGCCACCCCATATATGCTCTCTCTAATTCTCTCTTTTTTTTCTCTCTCTTGGAGGACCTGAGCCCTAGGACCATGCCCCAGGACTACCTGACATGATGACTCCTTGCTGTCCCCAGTCCACCTGACCGTGCTGCTGCTCCAGTTTCAACTGTTCTGCCTTATTATTATACGACCATGCTGGTCATTTATGAACATTTGAACATCTTGGCCATGTTCTGTTATAATCTCCACCCGGCACAGCCAGAAGAGGACTGGCCACCCCACATAGCCTGGTTCCTCTCTAGGTTTCTTCCTAGGTTTTGGCCTTTCTAGGGAGTTTTTCCTAGCCACCGTGCTTCTACACCTGCATTGCTTGCTGTTTGGGGTTTTAGGCTGGGTTTCTGTACAGCACTTTGAGATATCAGCTGATGTACGAAGGGCTATATAAATAAATTTGATTTGATTTGGTGTGCTATTGGTTGAGAGGAGCAGAGTGTGGTGTGCTATTGGTTGAGAGGAGCAGAGTGTGGTGTGCTATTGGTTGAGAGGAGCAGAGTGTGGTGTGCTATTGGTTGAGAGGGGTAGAGTGTGGTGTGCTATTGTGGAGTTGTAAAAGACAATCAGTTTTGCACAGATAGCAATAATGAACAGAGGACTGCAGCCAAGTCTTTTTGACCTAATATTCATTCTATTGGAGAGCACACACAGCACTTTCCAAAAATATACTCTTCATTGTTTTGGAGTGTATATTTTCTCCCCATTGGCCCCAATAAACCTGTTCAGAGGTTTCCTTTCCTAGCCCTAATGACCCTTCTCTGCTGTTAAAAGTGGCAAATCACTTCAGTTGATTTGATTAGGGTACATGCAGCGTTGGACAAGGTCAAGGACAATGGGCATCAAATACTATGATGATGACTAAAGCCTGACCAATCATTTTCAAAAAAGAGTTTTTATTCCTTCAAATGCATTTCCCATTTATACACTCACCTTCTCGACGATCGTTTCGAAGAACCCGGATCTTCTCAATTTTCCCCAACAAGGCTCCATCTTCAGCTGAACCACGAGACACAACCCTTGGTTACTAAAATAAACCATTTATATACATATACACGTCAAATAAACATCTATATAGGACTTATAAGGGCTTTATGAAGACTTATTTTCAGCCATAACAGTTATGTTTCATTTAAAGCGTAACCAATGGTTTACTTAGTGGCCCTCCAGTGACACCGACACTGTCTAACAGACAACTCTAGAACGACTCAAAGATCGCGTTAATCTACTTCAAAAGGCTGACGGGTACAAGAGACCTCTATGAAAACTCAGGACGGAAAGATGAATGATAGGTGTGATGCCTGAGCTGGAGGCATGTGCCCTTAAGGGTCACCCAGAGTTTAGAGGGACGGAGCCTGAGAGATGGTTCAGGACAGGGGCTTTAGTTTACAGACCGGGTGGCGAGGGAGAGAAGGACCTGGAGCCTGTCAACCAGTGCCAGTACTGATCCAGAGTGACAGAGGCACAGGGCAAATGAGAGAGTTAAGACTCAAACAGCAACTCACGGTTGTCACTGTAATCATCAACCAGGATTATCTCCTTGACAAGGTGGGGGGGACTCTTCTTAAGAACACTGGAGGGGGAGGGAGGGCAGAGGAGAGGGTTAGATATGGGTTAGCATCTCCAGGCCTAGTCTGTCAGAGAGAGAGAGTGTGTGTGTGTGTGTGTGTGTGTGTGTGTGTGTGTGTGTGTGTGTGTGTGTGTGTGTTCACCTGACCACGGTGCGGAGCAGAGCTGAGCGGGCCTCATTGTGGAAAGTGATGATCACACTAGAAGCAGGCAGCTCGGTCTTCCACTGTTTATGCCGGCAGCTGAGGGAGAAAGGGAACACAAATTCATTAGGACACTGAAAACAATCATTGGCCAAAAAGGACCAATTATCTGCCTTTAAAAGAGAGAAACAAGGGTTAGCTGGTGTTGTGTGTTCCAATACGCTGGTTGAATAACTTTAGCTTTGATGTTGAAATCTCCGGGCCCCCCAAAAATAGGTTACAGATTTTTTTTTTAAGGTTACACACTCTCGTGACGTTTGGTGAAGCTGTAATGGAAGGCAAGTCTTGCTTGCGTAAATGATGGCGCCTCAGACCAGACAGATTTCAATATGACAGATGAATATGACAATATGACTAATCCACTAGAGCTCAATCACCAGCAGCTACGGGTATGGGTGAGAGAGCGCAGCAACTCCCCATGTCAACGCCATTGACACGGAGTGCCCACGATGAGCCTCCATGGAGCGAGAGAGAGAGAAAGAGAGCAAGAGACAACACTAGAGTAAGATTGTGACATCAATCAATGCTTCCTACAGGAGTTACAAGACATGACACGTCTCTACTTTTTTTTTAGGAGAACTAAAGGAATAAAATAGCTGGCCATAGTTCCCAGAGCAGAGGTCAACTATGATACTACCTGGGCCTAGAGAGGACCTCCTAAAGCTGCTGGATCGATGGATGCCTGATCTACTTTACAAACAGTACCTGAACCACACACAACTTCAGTAGTGGACTATTTAGTGCCCCTGCTGATCACCAGCAGGTCTCCCCTTAGACCATGACCTACCACCTGCTGTCTCCTACAGTAATCAAGTTAGGGCTCTTAGGGGAACTACAGTCACACAGACTGAGCAATTCTTTTTTTAACCTTCCTTGGAGATGGTGTTTTCTGCCTACTCAGTCTGTCATAAAGAGGTAAACTGTCTATAACATGTTTGAGATGACACGTAGCGGGTGTAACATGAAACGGAATATGGGAGTTTACAATGTACCTGGCAAGGCTCCGGCATTTTAAATTTATATGCATTTCACTATGTTTCCGTAAGCGTACAGTGTAAATTCCAGATCCTGCTCCAGATACCTGTCAGTGGATATGTCTAGGCACCAGATATGGGTTCAAATATTTGTCATTGAAATAATACAATGTATTATTTCAATTACTTTCACATACATTTCAAAGTAAGTATTTAGAAAAAATGTTTTTGAAAATACAAATATTTGAATATTGGAATGTATTTGGAAATAGATTCATATTTTATACTTTCCAAATATGTTTTCAAATTCAAATAGTCTATGTATTTGAACCCAGGTCTGGTTAGTCTTAGGGGTATATACTGTAATTTCACATACCCAGTATTTCTAGAAAATTTTTGAAAAAATAAATTCAAATACACACCAGAGAAGAATTAAAAATATTTTTTTTAATTAAAAACGCATGTATTTGAATCCAGATCTGGTAGGCACTATAACACGATGGCACTGAAGAAGAGGCCATTTCCTTTGAGCTACAGGAAAACGTGTACAGCCTGTGCCTGACTCGAACATAGCACATGTACACCCTCCACAGGATGATTCCTAACCTACATTACTGTTAGGACTGCATTCACATTAAAGTCCATGCTTCTGCGATTGGATGTAAAGTGGTCAAGTAAACCAACCCCGGCTTAACCCTTGACACCGGATGTGTACCAAACAAACTGCGGCCCTTTTCTTTGCACAGACAACATCATACTTCATGTAATGTAGCTCCCTCTGAGCTGTGTAATAGAAACGAGGTGTCAGTAACAAGACACTGTGGGGAGGGGATATGAAAGAAATAGTTTGAAGACAAAACAAGCACGGCTGATGAGTTGCTTTGTCTAGCCTAATGCCTGGTCCTTCGGTGGCCTATTCACGTGCACGCCATGCAGCGCTTCAATGCGACCCTCTCACATTTCTCATGAAATATTCATCTGGCAGTGTACACCGAGAACACTTCATTAGAATGGGAAACAGTGGCTAAAATGCCAGACAACGGTTACAGAGTCCCCGCTGGGTCGACAGACGATACATAAAACATTCTCATTAAGACCCGTAGCCTCCAGCAGGCCTCCTGCCATCCAAGGTAACGCTCTGTCTGAAGAGTAAACAAGAAGCCAAGCAATTTAAGCTTGTCTAAAAAAAGGACATTGAAATAAAAAGCCTCCATTTTGATTGGCTCTAAACAGACACACAGCTCTGTTGTGATGAGAATCAGGAGTAATCTCCCACCTAAGTGTTTGATGGTGCCTGGCAGACAGCCGCAGGCAGAGCAGAGATGGGGAAGAAAGGAAGCTGAGCTGACTTTAGAAAACCGAAAGAGCTCTCGCTCACATCAAACAGTGATAGGAAACTGATAAAGAGAGTTGTACAGAAAACGTCACTGATGTGACCATATGTCTAGCACCTTACATACAGTACAGTAGGGATAGTGGTACTTAGGCAGGGAGTAATCTCAGAAACTCAGAACTAAAATTGTGCATATTGCGTCGAATGCTCGACTAAGTTCTGGGGGTACTAGAAAGCGGAGCGAAAAGCAGGACAGAAGCTCCACCCCCCATTCTTTGCAAGTTTCAAGGTCAAGTCTATGGGCCAAATGTCCCCTCGCCATGGCTCAGGAGGTGTATTAACAAATAAAATAGGTGAGACATCTTCCACTGGTGCCAAGAAAGAGTCCAGGACAAGAAAAAACAACAGTTGAGTTGAAATAAATCCTAAACCCATTTGTACTAATGGTACTGTAGTAGACATGGTTCAGACACTCGGGGTAACCTCCCTGTGGCTCTGTAGACACAGCTCACATTGACGTGGGAATAAAAGAGCTTCAAATGTATTGAAATATATGCATGTAATGCATGCAAATGTTGGGCATACTGTGGGTATCTTTCACTTGTCTGCTAACCATGTCAGCCAGAGAAACTCTGGGAGAGCTCAAACTCTCAGTGAAGACAACACTTTCAAAGACACTGGCCTAATCATGAAGGGTGTCATGGAAACCAATATATACAGTCAATATGTTTTTCCCCTAATCATACCAAATTAGAAATGTATTTTATGTCAACTATAGAGGAAACGTATCCTTGATTCAAATACACTGACTATCACTATGGCCATATATGGTGAACCAGCATTAATTTAATCCCCAGATACTTCAACACACACACACACACACAGAGAGGAGCCAAGCTGGTGAGGCAAACAAATCAATGTGCCACCCCCAGGCATTGATATCAATCCACTATGAATACAGAGACCTCTGCATGAAATAATTTTTAACCAGAGCACATACTGTGATCCTGGCACAGTGACAACTGAGAGATACAGTTCAATCCCCTCCTAGAAGTTACCGCTCTCTACAGACACAAACAAGGGAAATTAAATCAGCATGCGGTACCTCTGGAATAAACAAATCAATCACTGTGAATTCTACCCCATTTCCATGTTGAAACTAACAGGACAGAGTGAATGCTGAAAGAGTGCATTTGATATGGAACAAATTAAAGACTAGTGTAGTTGTAGCATTCATCACAATACTCCTTTTCACGGCAAAGACAGAGGAGAGAAGACAAAAAGCTGAAATATCCATGTTCACATTCAGGCTGGCTGCTTTACCCCCAGCCTGGTTCCTGGTGACTGCTTTATACCCAGCCTGGTTCCTGGTGACTGCTTAACCCCCAGCCTAGTTCCTGGTGACTGCTTAACCCCAGCCTGGTTCCTGGTGACTGCTTATTCCCCAGCCTGGTTCCTGGTGACTGCTTATTCCCCAGCCTGGTTCCTGGTGACTGCCTATTCCCCAGCCTGGTTCCTGGTGACTGCCTATTCCCCAGCCTGGTTCCTGGTGACTGCCTATTCCCCAGCCTGGTTCCTGGTGACTGCTTATTCCCCAGCCTGGTTCCTGGTGACTGCTTATTCCCCAGCCTGGTTCCTGGTGACTGCTTATTCCCCAGCCTGGTTCCTGGTGACTGCTTATTCCCCAGCCTGGTTCCTGGTGACTGCTTATTCCCCAGCCTGGTTCCTGGTGACTGCTTATTCCCCAGCCTGGTTCCTGGTGACTGCTTATTCCCCAGCCTGGTTCCTGGTGACTGCTTATTCCCCAGCCTGGTTCCTGGTGACTGCTTATTCCCCAGCCTGGTTCCTGGTGACTGCTTATTCCCCAGCCTGGTTCCTGGTGACTGCTTATTCCCCAGCCTGGTTCCTGGTGACTGCTTATTCCCCAGCCTGGTTCCTGGTGACTGCTTATTCCCCAGCCTGGTTCCTGGTGACTGCTTATTCCCCAGCCTGGTTCCTGGTGACTGCTTATTCCCCAGCCTGGTTCCTGGTGACTGCTTATTCCCCAGCCTGGTTCCTGGTGACTGCTTATTCCCCAGCCTGGTTCCTGGTGACTGCTTATTCCCCAGCCTGGTTCCTGGTGACTGCTTATTCCCCAGCCTGGTTCCTGGTGACTGCTTATTCCCCAGCCTGGTTCCTGGTGACTGCTTATTCCCCAGCCTGGTTCCTGGTGACTGCTTTACCCCCAGCCTGGTTCCTGGTGACTGCTTATTCCCCAGCCTGGTTCCTGGTGACTGCTTATTCCCCAGCCTGGTTCCTGGTGACTGCTTATTCCCCAGCCTGGTTCCTGGTGACTGCTTTACCCCCAGCCTGGTTCCTGGTGACTGCTTTACCCCCAGCCTGGTTCCTGGTGACTGCTTTACCCCCAGCCTGGTTCCTGGTGACTGCTTTACCCCCAGCCTGGTTCCTGGTGACTGCTTTACCCCCAGCCTGGTTCCTGGTGACTGCTTTACCCCCAGCCTGGTTCCTGGTGACTGCTTTACCCCCAGCCTGGTTCCTGGTGACTGCTTTACCCCCAGCCTGGTTCCTGGTGACTGCTTTACCCCCAGCCTGGTTCCTGGTGACTGCTTTACCCCCAGCCTGGTTCCTGGTGACTGCTTTACCCCCAGCCTGGTTCCTGGTGACTGCTTTACCCCCAGCCTGGTTCCTGGTGACTGCTTTACCCCCAGCCTGGTTCCTGGTGACTGCTTTACCCCCAGCCTGGTTCCTGGTGACTGCTTTACCCCCAGCCTGGTTCCTCGTGACTGCTTTATTCCCAGCCTGGTTCCTGGTGACTGCTTTACCCCCAGCCTGGTGACAGCTTTACCCACAGCCTGGTTCCTGGTGACTGCTTTATTGGAGCATAAGTGACCCTGCATTCCCTTGAGAACTTTCCTGCAGGCGCACTGAACACAGGCAGAAGTAAGCGTCAGTTACTGAACTGCAACTCCTGACAAAGTATGGGCCGACTTATCAAAAGGATCGTTAGGAGGCCTGTGCTCATCCACTCGAGGGACAGTGGAAATGACGGGCTTGAAAGAAGCTGAGCAGGAGGAGGATGGAGAGCGCTGCTAGCCAAGACTAAACAACAGCAAGTTTAAGAGACGTAATTGATTCACCATGTTCCATTATAGTTGGCAGAGCAATCCCAAACAATACATGTCTGTAGCCATATCTAACTTCAATTACTCAGACAATTTATTTATTTTACCTTTATTTAACTAGGCAAGTCAGTTAAGAACAAATTCTTATTATCAATGACGGCCTAGGAACAGTGGCTTAACTGCCTGTTCAGGGGCAGAACGACAGATATGTACCTTGTCAGCTTGGGGATTTGAACTTGCAAGAGATACAGTCCAACGGTTACTAGTCCAACGCTTTAACCACTAGGCTACCCTGCCGCCCCACAATACAGACCCACAAAGAGAATGCTGTCAATTAGCATTTCCAGTTATGCAGGATGATTGAAATGCTTTGACATCTATGACCAACATACAGTTAACTGCCAAAATAAAGGAAACACTTGAGAAAAAGCAGGATACAAAGTACACCAAAAATACAAAGTATGTGGACACCCCTTCAAATGACTATTTCAGCCACACAGGTGTATAAAATCGAGCACACCGCCATGCAATCGCCATAGACAAACATTGATAGTAGAATGGCCTTACTGAAGAGCTCAGTGACTTTCAACGTGGCACCGTCATCAGATGCCACCTTTCCAACAAGTCAGTTTTCTGCCCTGCTAAGAGCTGCCCCGGTCAACTGTTAGTGCTGCTATTGTGAAGTGGCAACGTCTAGGAGCAACAATGGCTCAGCCACGAAGTTGTAGGCCACAAAGCTCACAGAACGGGACCGCCGAGTGCTGAAACACGTAGCGTGTAAAAAACATCTGTCCTCGGGTGCAACACTCACTACCAAGTTCCAAATTGTATCTGGAAGCAGCGCCAGCACAAGAACTGTTCGTCGGGCGCTTATAGAATGGATTCCTTGGCCGAGCAGCCGTACACAAGCCTAAGATCAACATGCAAAATACCAAGCATTGGCTGGAGTGGTGTGAAGCTCACCGCCATTGGACTCTGGAGGAGCGTTATCTGGAGTGATGAATCATGCTTCACCATCTGGCAGTCCGACGGACAAATTTGGGTTTGGCGGATACCAGGAGAAACGCTATCTGCCCCAATGCAGTGCCAACTGTAAAGTTTGGTGGAGGGGGAATAATGGTCTGGGGCTGTTTTTCATGGTTCGGGTTAGGCCCCTTAGTTCCAGTAAAGGGAAATCTTAATGCTACAGCATACAATTACATTCTAGACGATTCTGTGCTTCCAACTTTGTGGCAACATTTTGGGGAAGGCCCTTTCCTGTTTCAGCATGACAATGCCCCGTGTAGAAAGTGAGGTCCATACAGAAATTGTTTGTCAAGATCGGTGTGGAAGAACTTGACTGGTCGGAAAACAGACGGGGTGGTGTGGGGTTGGGGGGCACAGACCTTCCTGACCAAACATCCTGTATACCCACCAGTCATAAACCACAGGCGCTCATGGGAAACCTATAGTGGTGTGGCTAAATGCTTAGTGTATGACACATGAATGACAACTCAAGAGTATATTTTAGGTACTTTAAAGAGTCACTGAACACACTGATTGGTACGTGTTTTTGTGTTGCTCATTAGAAAAAATAGATTTCAGTCTTAGAAGTGTGTTTCCTGACCGATTCCGCCTTTGTTTAAGGATGTTTGTCCGGCATGACACACTGTCGATGCGGAAGCCTATTTCCCTTCTTCAAAATCCCCAGAATGAATAAAAGATAACATTATTACATATTTCTGGAGTTGACGTTTTCACCGAGGATGTTTTAGTTTGACATCTAACTAAGGTGTCTGGTGCACTATTTCTAAAGTTCACAATTGCGTGACGTGTCGTCTTACGTAAACAAAGTCAGAGCTGCTGAGCGGGTCTGTCTCACTATCTATGCTATTGGATAGAGAGCAATCACCGCAGCTGTTCACCCCATGTCAGTGGACAAATGGACATCGTCAAATCAAAACCTTAATTTACCCGTAGTGACGCATATATGTTCCAAACCCTATTTACACACTAGAATAACTGTTTCGGACTCATATCAATGCCTCATATGGATGCCACATAGGCCGTTTTCAAAAGGGATATGTTGCTTTTTAAAGAGTCATTAACGTCTTTGCGGAGACTGAGTTGAGTAATGTCAAACTCCAGGCACAGACGATCATGAGAGATGGTGAACTCCGTGTTAGCTAAGACCACCACAGGCCTTCCCAAACCATAACTCACTGGTGAAATAACTCATACTACAGCGCTCTCCCTAGTGATGCCAAAAGTACCTTCAGTTGGATATGTCAAGTTCATTCTGGGAACAACTACTAACGTAATGTCATGACGTTTCCCTCTTTGGGTACAGCGAGCACCATCTTATCTTCAGACCATGCTTCTCTCAATTACGAGAGGGCTAAGGTTTGAGTAGAGACCAAGCTGAACTCCATTACAAGAGGGCTAAGGTTTGAGCCCATTGCTGAATTCTTAACCATACCACGTGGTTAACTCTGAGGCTATCGAACCGACAGAATAAGAACAAATCTTTGATACTAATTACTAGTCTGCAGCTAGGAATTCGGTATCATTGAACGCGAAGACCGACAACCGCCGAAACATCTATTCTATAATGACATTGCTGAATGTTACTCTGAACTATCCATTCAAACCACGGCAGAGAGAGAGGGCAGACAAACTTTCCAACAGATATCAGGACGACACTGAGCGTAAATATATATATATTGATTGCAATTATTCCCGAATGAGTGAGCGTTCATGTGCAAAGGATTAACATTTCAATTGTTATAATTATCAACTTTGTAGTGTCTTATCTCAGTCGACCCCCACTTCCATTTTGTCCACCAAGCCGTGATGCCGGTTTAGCCCACTAGGGCACATCCGCTATCATTTCCTTGTAACTACATCTACTGTTTGTGCATTTCTGTGATTATTTATTAAGTAAATAAATTATGTAAGACAATTGATGTATGGATGACTCAGTGAAGACTGGGTTCGTGCAGATAACCAACAATTTACTACGTTTGGAATGAGACTAACGTGAGGTAAAGAATAATTAATTAATGAGAAGACTAATTGATCAGATATTAAAATATCAGAAATTTATATTAGGAAAATTATAACTTTGTAATCTGAATATATTCCTTGGTGCTCCGCCTTCCTAGTTAATTACATCTACCTGATTAGTTAATTGATTTGATAAATTGAATTGATTTGATAAACTACAAATAAGTCTTAAGTGATAATGCCAAAGACACGACAGTAAGCAGCACCAATAACTTTTCTTTTTAGACTTGAATATATTTGTCCTGCAGCTCAAGGAACAACCATAATCAAGCTACTAATTCATCTAGAACAGCAGACAAGAATGTTTGTCAAAGACCAGCAAAAATGTAATGAGAGATGAACAGGAAAATGTCATGAGACGAACAGGAAAATGTAATGAGACGAACAGGAAAATGTAATGAAACGAACAGGAAAATGTAATGAAACGAACAGGAAAATGTAATGAAACGAACAGGAAAATGTAATGAAACGAACAGGAAAATGTAATGAGAGACGAACAGGAAAATTATGATTTAAAAAAACAATTAAAAAAAAAACTTTGGATGGTAAAAAAAATGCCATTTCATATTTGTTACTGTCAAATGAACGATTGCCAATTTGCATTTAGATATGCAGGTACAGCATGGGAAGTAGAGACAACAGCTGTGAGTACACAGATATATTTTACTTACACCATAATGATGCTTTTGAATAATCAGGCTTTAACTGCGGCCAGCAATGACATACCTGTGGATTGACTTCCAGGGAGTTTTGTTTACTAACCAGTACCCACCCACCAATATATTTACATCAGTCCGGTGGGACAGCGGGAGAAAGTGTTTTCACAGAGTGGCAGAAATTCTTACCTCAATATATTAATTCGTGGCCACTGAAGAACACTGCTGTCAACATGACCCATGAGCATTAATGGTGGAGAATATTGATCAGATGTCATGTTATATTGTAGCTAAATCAAAATGGTGTACCTCAATCAACATTGCTTCACTGCCTGCTACATCTGGCAAATGTCGTATTTGGTCCATGCTCAGAAGAATAGCACGAGGTGTAATCTCACGAGTCGACATGTACTGTACCAGCTCTATAGAGAAAACCATGTCTCCAGTGCCTACCAGATCAGTTCCCATTTAAAAGGAGTACTAGACTACTAGGTACTAGGGCCAAAACAACAACTCATAGGCTTACTCAAACCATATGGATTTGGCCCTCCTGTCCCGATATCTTGGCAGGGATCGTGCCCAGGTCCCCGGGAGCACAGGAGGGCAGACCAGCCCGGAGAACAATCAATTGTACCTTTGACCAGCGCTCCTTTGGCTGACATGAGGGAGCCAACGTGACAGATAAAGCAGAGGAGCAGGGGAGACTCCTGGGCCCCCTGAAGACATTGATCAGAATGTCAGAGGGAAAGCTACTTTGTTACAGCCACCGACCACTCCCTCTCATTAGCGTTCCAACACATTGGCCTCTGTGCTCCCCCTCTTCCACCCCCTGTCCCTCGTCAATTGTATCTACTTCCATGTATCACGGTCTTCGATATTTCCTCTTGTAACACGCCTCAAACAGGCCTCAAACACAGAATGCACTAACTGTAAGTGGCCCTGGATAAGTGTGTCTGCTACATGACTAAAATGTAAATGTGGGATGAATAGGCATCAGAGATCAAAAGGGGCACTTCCAGTTCAATATTATATGCACTATTGGGGAAGTCCCTGGGCACCTGCCCTAGTCACAGCAATTTCCCTCACAAAAGGACCCACACCCTCCATAAGAGATAAAGAATCCATTATACACAGGGATAAATCTCATGCTTATTCGCTTTGCATTGTCCGATATTCAAACGTTCTGGATATCTGAGGGTATAAGAGCGAGGCCACAGAGGTTTCCACAGGCAAATAAAACGGCAGAGTGATTGTCTAACTGGATGATGAGTGACATGATTATGTGGTAATGGAGGAAGCTCTTCCAGAGTGGGCTTCCTGTTATCTGAAGGTTCTCCCTGGAGTATCTAATATCTACTGACCAGGGCCTGGTTTCCCGATAGCGAAGGAAGTCAGACTTACGAGTGTTTTAATGAGGCATCTTTCCTACAACCGCTGAAGACGTAACGTGTTTCCCAAAACGCCACACAGAGAGAAAGTTTAATAGATTAAATAGATTGAGCAAAAATTTGACTACAATTCGCAAAATAGAACTCAAATTGATTGAACATGAAATTTATTTAAATATGATTGAAATATATTTATATTTTAATGCATTTATCTTGTTTTCATTTGTATTTGTTATGGATCCCCATTAGTTCCTGCCTAGGCAGCAGCTACTATTCCTGGGGTCCAGCAAAATTAAGGCAGTTTATACAAATGTAAAAACATTACAATACATTCACAACACACTGCATGCCCTCAGGCCCCCACTCCACAACTAACACATATCTACAGTACAAAATCCATGTGAATGTGTGTATAGTGCGTATGTTATCGTGTGTGTGTATGCATGCGTCTGTGCCTGTTTGTGTTGCTTCACAGTCCCCACTATTCCATAAGGTGTAGTTTAATATGTTTTTGAAATTTGATTCTACTGCTTGCATCAGTTACTTGATGTGGAATAGAGTTCCATGTAGTCATGGTTCTATGTAGTACTATGCACCTCCCATAGTCGGTTCTGGACTTTGGGACTATGAAGAGACCTTTGGTGGCATGTATTTGTGGGGTATTGGTGTCTGAGATGTGTGCCAGTAGTTAAAACAGACAGCTCGGTGCATTCAACATGTCAATACCTCTCACAAATACGAGTAGTGATGAAGTCAGTCTCTCCTCCACTTTGAGCCAGGAGAGATTGACATGCATATTATTAATGTAAGCTATTTGTGTACATCCAAGGGCCAGCCACGCTGCCCTGTTCTGAGCCAACTTCAATTTTCCTAAGTCCCTTTCTGTGTGGCACCTGACCACTCGACTGAACAATAATCCAGGTGCGACAACACTAGGGTCTGTAGGACATGCCTTGTTGATAGTGCTGTTAAGAAGGTAGAGCAGTGCTTTAATATGGACATACCTCTCCCCATGTTAGCTACTGTTGTATCAATATGTTTGGCCATGACAGTTTTACAATCCAGGGTCACTCCAAGCAGTTCAATCACCTCAACTTGCTCAATTTCCACTTCATCCTTGGTGGCTTCCCAATCAAGATCGGATCCAGAGGTACCTGCGTCTTCGGTTCTGTCTCCCTCTCCGGCGGCTTCTACCTCAAGTTCAGATACTCGGAGCTCCCGGCCACCGGCCCATTCAACGTCAGCACCTGTCATCATAGGCAGCTCTATGGTGAGAGACATCTCGGTCCCCAAGGCAAGAACCCTGAGCACCAGTACAGGACATAAGGCTGCTTCCGACTGTTCTACCACAGATGCCGAGAGATGACACTGCCGTAGTCCATGTGGGGTCAAACGACATCAGGAGAGCTAGCTCGGAACATTTGAAAATTGATTTTAAATGACTGATTTTAGCATTAAAAGACTCCAAAAAACAGCCAAGAATGTCATGTCCAGTACCATCATTGGCCCGCCGGTGTGAAAGATTAGGCAGCCAGATGTTTAATGCCAGCAGTCTAAAAGATTAATGTAGGTCTGCTGGAGTCACTTTTATTGATAACTTTGACGCCTTCTGGAAACAGAAGATACTCTACAGGAATGATGGAGTCCATCCAAATCATCTTGGCTCCTGGACTCTGTCCACGCATTTCAAGGCTACGTTTTGTTTTTTTTCACCTTTATTTAACCAGGTAGGCTAGTTGAGAACAAGTTCTCATTTGCAACTGCGACCTGACGTTGACACAATGACTGGTAAATGATCCAAGGCCAGCTCAGTCAATCCCTACCATTGTGACAATGAGTCGTCATAATGCTGCATCAAATGTACATGATCTTAGGGGCATTGGCAAAAACAAAGTAAGTAATTTAAATAATGTACCCTTAATTGCACCGAATACATCTGTTTATCCTACAGCTATTGTAAGCAGTAATCATGAGCCTATAAACAAAGTTACACTGTTAGCACTGAGGTGGTGTGCAATAGTAGGAATAGCTCACCCTGTACTATCAGTTTCAATGTAAATAACATGAGTAAGTCTACCTCTGACAAGCTTCCCAGTAAAGCATTAAAAGCAATCAAGCAACCCAGAAAAGTGCAAAAAAATAGCCCATATTAACATATGTAGCTTTAGAAACAAGGTCCATGAAGTCAATAACTTGCTTGCAACAGACGACATTAACATTCTGAATATCTCTGAAACTCACTTCGATAATACCTTTGATGATACAGTGGTAGCAATACATGGTTATAACATCTACCGAAAAGACAAATGCCAACTGAGGCGGTGTGGCGGTCTATATTCAGAACCACTGAAATAATACTGTTGAAGTAATATGTCTATAGGTTCATCACTCACTCACTGACAGAGCGTGTGCCCTCAGGCCTGGAGGGAAGCTAAAGTCATTCTGCTTCCCAAAAACAGTAAAGCCCCCTTTACTGGCTCAAATAACCAGCCTGTTACCAACCCTTAGTAAACATCTGGGGGAAAAAAATAGCATTTTATCTGGTCAAAAAATAGCATTTTATCTGGTCAAAAACTATTTCACAGTAAACTAATTGATAACACAATTTCAGCATGCTTATAGGGAAGGACACTCAACAAGCACAGAACTTACACAAATGACTTATGATTGGCTGAGATAAAATATTGATGGAAAAACATATGTTATGGCTTTACACCCCCAGCTATAATGTGCATATAGAGTTACTTGTCTAATAGAACACAGAGGGCGTTCTTTAATGGAATCAGTTAGAATCAGGAATTCCCCAGGGTATCTGTTTAGGCCCCTTTTTTCAATTTTTACTAACGACATGCCACTGAGTGAAGCCAGAGTGTCTATGTATGTGGATGACTCAACACTATACACGTCAGCTACTACAGCGACTGAAATGACTGCAGCACTCAACAAAGAGCTGCAATTAGTTTCAGAGTGGTTGGAAAGGAATAAGTTAGCCCTAAATATTTCTTAAACTAAAAGCATTGTATTTGGAACCAAACACTCACTAAACCCTAAACCTCAAATAAATCTTGTAATAAATAATGTGGAAATTGAGCAAGTTGAGACGACTAAACTGCTTGGAGGAACCCTAGATTGTAAACTGTCATGGTCAAAACATATTGATGCAGTAGTAGCTAGGATGGGGACAAGTCTGTCTATAATAAAGCGATGCTCTGCCTTCTTAACACTATCAACAAGGCAGGTCCTACAGGCCCTAGTTTTGTCGCACCTTGACTACTGTTCAGTCGTGTGGTCAGGTGCCACAAAAAAAGGACTTAGGAAAATTGCAATTGGCTCAGAACAGGACGGCTGTACACAGAGAGCTAATATGAATCATTTGCATGTCAATCTCTCCTGGCTGAAAGTGGAGGAGAGATTTACTTCATCACTTCTTTCATTTATGAGAGTTATTGACATGTTGAATTCATCTAGCTGTCTGTCTAAACTACTGGCACACAGCTCGGACACTCATGTATACCCCACCCCATGTTTTTAAAATTGTATAAACTGCCTTAATTATGCTGTATCCCAGGAAGATAGCTGTTGCCAAAGCAGCAGCTACATGGGGCTCCATTATAAACACAAATACAAAATATTTGGTAACAATGGTTTTGAGAAACAGCTCAGAGATTTACTGATGCTCCTACGAAGGTTCTAACGATGAACTTAGCCTTCAGATGCTTTTGGGAAACTGAGCCGTGGCCCACCCTGAGCAAACATCAAAAGCACAGACATAAATAAAGGTGGACACTGTTGGACCTCAACGAACTACAGGCACCAACTGCAGCATGAACTGCTAACAGACACCATGGATTCATCATGAACTGCTAACAGGCACCATCGATCAACATCAACTGCTTCAACAAGGAAGAAAATTGAAGGGTAATTTGCTATCAATCTACCATCATGACCTCCCACAATAAGCCATCTATTCGCCTGTATTTTTTTCCAGAGGACCTGCATTTACTTTGATCTTTGGGCAGTGAGTGGGTGAGCCAATTGGTAGCTTCAGATGATTGTGCCAAAGGTCTCTGCTAGACTGTCCAGTGTCACTGTGAGGCTTAGTTAGGTTATATTGAGGCGCCAGCAGAAGAAACTCTGTCCAGCGTTATTGTGAGGCTTAGTTAGGTTATATTGAGGTGCCAGCAGAAGAAGAAACCCTGTCGTTAGGCTACGGAGGTGGAAAAATAAAAATGTATACTTGTCTCTGATTAATGTTGCCCTCCTGATAATCAGATGACAGCATGAGGTCCCAGTCTTTCCCCATAAGACATTACTAATAGGTAAGTGCACTGATGTTCGGGGCCAATCACTCGACTACTCACTGCAGTAAAATCACCATGAATTGAGCTAAACTTCTTTCACTCTGTACTCATGTGTTCCCCACTCAATTCCACCCATGACTGAGGTGGAATGGAGACTTACTGGTCGTGTCTGGTGTCAGGGACTCCGCGGTCCATCCTCAGCTTGTCACTCTCCACCTGGTTGAACTTGTTGCGGGCGTAGGGATCCTGCCCTGGCCGCACCACCGTAGCACCAACATATAGGTCCTGGTCAAAGTCTTGCCATCTCACCTTGCCTGCAGACCAGAGCAGAGACACAGGAGAGGAAATGAAGACAGTACAATGGACTGCAGCACAGTAAATAAACATGTTCTAACCTCCCTCCCAGTTACTGGGTAGAAAACAGCTTCTATCACCTTCTGGTTGCAGTTTCTTCACAAGTGTACCTTTGTGTTTATTTTGCACATTCCAGAGCTCACAGATAATTTGAGACTTTCCCAAACTGTAATAACAGTCTGCAGTCAGCTACACTACAAAGACTTTCCCAAACTGTAATAAGAGTCTGCAGTCAGCAACACTACAAAGACTTTCCAAAACTGTAATAAGAGTCTGCAGTCAGCAACACTACAAAGACTTTCCAAAACTGAAATAACAGTCTGCAGTCAGCTACACAACAAAGACTTTCCCAAACCCTAATAACAGTCTGCAGTCAGCTACACTACAAAGACTTTCCCAAACCCTAATAACAGTCTGCAGTCAGCTACACTACAAAGACTTTCCCAAACCCTAATAACAGTCTGCAGTCAGCTACACTACAAAGACTTTCCCAAACTGTAATAACAGTCTGCAGTCAGCTACACTACAAAGACTTTCCCAAACTGTAATAACAGCCTGCAGTCAGCTACACTACAAAGACTTTCCCAAACTGTAATAACAGTCTGCAGTCAGCTACACTACAAAGACTTTCCCAAACTGTAATAACAGCCTGCAGTCAAATACACTTCTCCCGCAGGAGCACCCACTCACACAGCCTAGTCACATTATTATGCATTTAAATAAAAATCTAAATAAAATGCCATGTGTAATTGTAATTGTAATTCTTGTCACAACAACATATGAAAACAAAATATGTCCCCACATAAACACTGGATATTAGTGTGACTAAACACTAATGCAGCTGTTATGTTAATGAAGCCTCTAAAACATACGGCAGCATTCGATTACATTATCTGTCAGACAGGGTAGGGGCACGCAGAGAAAAAAGACCATGAGTAATTAATCTCATTGAGCTCTGACAGCTTGTCTTCAGCATGACAATTAGGAAGGTCTGAGAATAATCTGTCTCAGATGCTAATTGTTCCACAGAAATGGTAAATTGCATGCAGGGGGCATTATAACCGACTAAGTTTGTTGACAAAAAAGCATTTGACCTTGTCATTTCCGTGATTAACAGAAGCCACAGATGACCATCTATGAAATGAATGGTGCAGTCTATTAAATGGTTCAGTCTTATGTCATCACAATTTACAGACATGCAGTAGCACATTTTGTTGTAATCTGTTATTTTTACATCAAATATTTTCACATACCTTAATGCCTAGTTTAATAAATAAAATAAACATAAGACATTACGTTATTAGGTCACTTGTTATTTTGCTAATAGCAGCAGTTAAGCCTGTTAAGGCTGTGTTATTGGGCATGGCCTGCTGGTAATGATGGGACTAGATTTGTAAAGAGGAAATCAAATCCTCCATGCCCGCTGCAGTAAATTCTGGAACATTACATTTACATTTGAGTCATTTAGCAGATTCTCTTATCCAGAGTGACTAAGTTAGTGCATTTATCTTAAGATAGCAAAGTGAGACAACCACATATGACAATCGTATCAAGTACATTTGACCTGAAAGTATTTATCAGCAAAGTCAGAGCTAGTAGGGGGAAGCTTGTTCCACCATTTGAACATAAGGTATACAACGATCCCTTATATAGTATCTTCACTTTAAAGAACTGAGGAACTGGTTCATGCCCAGATCTGCGATCCTGCCCTAAGAAACAAGTTAAGGACAAGTTGTGTCTCTCCTTTATAGCTTCTCCTTGCTGTGAAAGTTAGACAGTTCAACCACCCATCTCTCTAGCTGGAACATTCCTCCTCTGGCTGTGCTTACTAGACAAAAAGCTTTGAAACCGGTCAATCGGAATACATGTTTTTTTGTTGTTGATGCTCAGGTGGTAGGAATCCATTAAGATATAATAGGAGTCTGAAAAGCATCTCTGAGAGAGATAAGGCCAGGTAGATCAGGTCAGTGCAAAATGTATGGTGTACCTTACTGAACTCAACCCTAGTAAACTACAGCACATTGCTGTACATTGTGCAGGCCATCCATGAAGCCTTCTAACTAACAAGGAATGTTCCATGGCACTTCTTGAGCAGAACAGCCACAGCGGAGGAAGACTAATGGTCTGTGGCCTGGTGTGCCGGTCAGCAGATTCCTCATCAAAACACTGCATATAATAACATTGTTAACGAATAAGAAAACAGGAACAAAGCATCGAATGACTCAGAAACTGGGTGGTCTTCACATCTTGATCCAGGAGGAAAGTCACTCACAGCACATAGTCCTGTAGTGTAGTGCACAGTGT
The DNA here is from genome assembly GCF_002021735.2 of Oncorhynchus kisutch. Taxonomy (NCBI): domain Eukaryota; kingdom Metazoa; phylum Chordata; class Actinopteri; order Salmoniformes; family Salmonidae; genus Oncorhynchus; species Oncorhynchus kisutch. The sequence continues at coordinate 6,260,654 of NC_034184.2, forward strand.
ATGAAAACACACAGCACACAATACACAATGTACACTACAGTACTGGATGAAAAGTACACAGCACAACACTGTACACTACATTACTGTACTGGATGAAAAGCACACAGCACATGTTTCCTGATCACCAAAACATGTATTTATTTTTTATTTATTGTTGGCCATAAAAGACTAAAACCATCAGGAAATTAGCTCCAAGTGATTTACATGTTGGAAATCTGTTCCCAAGTATTCACACACATAATAGAAATACATATGGGGCGGCAGCGTAGCCTAGTGGTTAGAGCGTTGGACTAGTAACCGGAAGGTTGCGAGTTCAATCCCCCGAGCTGACAAGGTACAAATCTGTCGTTCTGCCCCTGAACAGGCAATTAACCCACTGTTCCTAGGCAGTCATTGAAAATAAGAACTTGTTCTTAACTGACTTGCCTGGTTAAATAAAGGTAAAATTTAAAAAAAAAATTATAATAATATGTGATCATATACAAATAATCATTTATAATAATTGATCCGATTTATAAAGCACTTTTCTGCCAACTGAGATACTCAAAGCGCTTTATAGAGTAGGGGGAAACTCACCTGTGGCGGAAAAATTCTGTGTTTGCAAGATGCATTTGATGTACCTATATAATTATTTGTAGCTTTATAATAGGAGCTTAGTGATGGTAAAGAGCTCTCTGCTTAACTTCTTAAGGTATATGTGGCAGCATTTTCACTTATTTTCAACTTCCTGCTACTCATGCCAAGAATATAAGGTATGCATATTATTAGTAGATTTGGATAGAAAACAGAAGTTTCTAAAACTGTTTGAATCATGTCTGTGAGGCAAAACCCCGAGGACTAACCGTTCATAATTGTTTTGTTTTTTAAGTCTCTGTCTGTTCAGTGATTTCTCATTGGGAAACAATCTTTTTTAGGAACTTGTTCTCAGTTCCTACCGCTTCCACTGGATGTCACCAGTCTTTGGAATTTGGTTGAGGTTATTTCTTTGTGCATTGAAGATGTACGGCCATCTAGGAACTGCGTAACACTGTTGAGAGTTGCGCAAGACTTGAAAAGTAGCTTGGTTTGTGGTCTCCCGTCTTCAATTTGATCGATTATTAACGTTTAAAAATACCTAAAGTAGTATTACAAAAGTAGTTTGAAAAGTTCTCAGGCGACTTTTAAAATATTTTGTAGTGACTATGCGCAATTTGGAAGCTGTTTTTTTTTATTTATCAAGCACGCCAAATAAATTGACATTTTGGATATATATGGATGGAATTAATCGAACAAAAGGACCAATTGTGATGTTTATACATATTGGAGTGCCAACAAAAGAAGCTCAAAGGTGTAGCGCCTGCAGGGTTGAAATATGCTACCCTCTTTGTTTACTGTTGTGCTATCATCAGATAATAGCTTCTTATGCTTTCGCCGAAAAGCCTTTTTAGAATCTGACATGTTGGCTGGATTCACAACACGTGTAGCTTTAATTTAGGATCTTACATGTGATTTAATGGACGTTTGATTATTATATAATTTTATTTGAATTTGCCACGCTGCATTTTCCCTGACTTTTGGCCAAGTGGGAAGCAAGCGTCCCCTATACCATAAGAAGTTAAAGGAATTAAGAAGGCATATTGCCTTGCACATACACATTCGTTTCACCACTTCCCCAGCCTCAGGGTTGGTTCCGCTTTTCCACGTTCACTCCCTGAAGCTCGTCTAGGCGTGAAGTCAAGGACATGGGGCAACTGCAGAATAGAGAACTTAAATGGACAAAACAACCTGTTACTGTTACGAAACATCTTTACTTCAGAGTAACTTGGTCACACAGCATAAGACAAAGAGCCTCAGAGTGACCACAGTTCTTCATTCCATCCTGTTCTTCAACTATCTTCCAAGGGCACCGCTGTGTGGAGATATGAGGAGAAGAGGCTAGCTTGGTTGAGAAAGGAGTAACGGAACTGCCGTTATCACTCGTTTGTGCGTTATGACCTCACACACCCGATACACATAGCCACAAGAAGAAAACAAGGTAGCTTACGATGCCCCGATCTGCCGAGGAGAGGTGGAACCAACCATGACTGAGCAGTTTTGGGGTTTCTATATAAACCCTTTGAATTTCCTCAACGATCATTGACCAGCTCCATTATTGCAATAAATAAATCGATATTAAAAGGTTGATTGTTTGAAGAAATTGAAAGTCTCTTCTCCCTTACTTGATTAGAATTTTAACGACACACCGTCAATGAGCTGCTCCCAACTCAGTGAAGCACGGTAACCTTTTTGTGCCAGAACGCTCACCACATATCAGCTATCAGGTGGCGAGGTGAGGAGTCATATGTGCCAATTATGAATGAAGGGGATGATTAGGTGGCCATGGTGGAATGTGGCCAGGTTGGGAATTTAGCCATGACACCGGGATGAACACCCCTACTCTTACAATAAGTGGCATGGAATTTTGAATGACCACAGAGAGTCAGGACAACCATTTGAACGTCCCATCCGAAAGACGGAACCCTACGCAAGATAATCTACCCAAATGTAATCAAAGTTTGAAATGATTATGTTTTAGTCAAATATTATATCTGTTTAGGCTTCATGTATTTTTTCCCACTGCCCATTTGAGAGAGACAGATAATCAAAACAAATTTCACAAATAAACTAAATAATATATATACAGATGAGATTAAATCAAGAATAGTATAATGGATGAAAGTATTAGCCTATCACTTGTGAAATATATTTCATCACTTATGCTGGGCATCATTCACAAGAAACAATGCCTCTTTTTTTGCTACTTTTTCAAGTCATAGTCACACCCCTCATGTAGCCTAGCTTATGTGTTGATAAGGTTTGTATCACAACTAAAGTAGCTAAATAACTCAATAAAATTAAGCACATTCATCCGCATTACAAAGGATGTAAAGCCTAACTGCGCTTATAATGTGAAGAAATAGCAGTTTATTAACATTTAAAGCTAAACTTTGATGTCTTGCGTAAGCCACATTGGGTGAAAATGTTTTTTTTGATGATAGTGGTTGTATTAATTTGGGATCAATCACATCCCACAACTGTCCCAAACTTTGGAATATTTATTTCTCACACAGAATAGGTCAATTTTTATACTATGGGGGATAGTAGATTGACATAGGCTAGTGCTTTAGCTGTTCGCTAAGCCTTCTCATCTTGTTGGCAGAAGAAAAGTAAATGTGTACAGTTCTTCCAAATACGCACATCGGAATTGGATAAGGACGCGGGCAGTTGTGATGTGTCTTCACTTTAGCCTGTAAGAAAGACCAGATCACGTGATGGAGAGAGGAGAGAGGAGAGAGGTGCTTCGGAGAGCGCAGCACTCAGGGAGACAGCACAACGGCCACAAAAACCATGGATTTTTTTAGCGTGCATTACGGCCACACAAAGGGGATGCTGCTGCGAAATTCGAGACATTATCAAGTGCTTGTCAAATTGTGAATGAGAGACTAATGAACTGTGTACAGCCTGCACAAAAAAAACAAAGCAGACCTCATACCTTTTAAGCAACTTTTTTCAAATCCTCAGTAGAGTCGCATCATGCAGCCTGACAATGTATCAAAAAATCTTAACATATAGCCCAACGTTTGTGAAACTACTAAAGTTACATTAATAACTAGGGATGCACCGATATCACATTTTTGGCCAATACCGATATTTTCCTTCCCCCCCAAAAAAACGATACCTATATTTAACATTTTTGCGGCCTTTTTAAGCATTCTAGTACAGTTAAATAGTTCACTCCCACACACACACAGGTCTAAGGCACTGCATCTCAGTGCAAGAGGCGTCACTACAGTTCCTGGCAGAAATCCAGGCTGTATCACATCCGGCCGTGATTGGGAGTCCCATAAGGCGGCGCACAATTGGCCCAGTGTCATCTGGGTTTGGTCGGTGTAGGCCGTCATTGTGAATAATACATTTGTTCTTAACTGACTTGCCTAGTTAAATAAAGGTTTTACACACAAACACAAAAAGTTATTTTGTTGGCATTTACGTATGTCCCCACTACCAGTAAAACATAATCAAAACCTATTTCTTTCACTTGCTTGCTGTGATGTTTCGTTATTCATTCGTTTCATTCTCATCCAGGATTTCATCATACATGTCAAGCAGTGAAGTTTCAGCACTGTCTGTCTGTGGCCTCTCTTCCTCTGTGCGCTGTGTGTTTCCTCGGTCACTGTGTGTTTCCAGCTTGTCCAGCTGTGCATGTAACATTTCACATAAATCCTGTTTGACTGCATCGAAGTAGTGGTCCTTGTACCGAACATCAAGCATGGTGGTGACACAGTAAAGAGGCTCAGAGAGAATGCCACTGAATCACTTGTTCACAGCCACAACTTTTGCAAGTTTTAACCCCACTGTCTGTGTTGGCAGTTTTGTTGAGCAGGCGTTTCAATGCCATGACAGAGGGTATCACGTCTGCTGCAGATGCAGTTGACTAGCTTATTTCTCCAGTCAGTTGTTCGAATGCAATTTGAAATGGCAGCAGCGGTATGCAATACAAGCCTTCCTCAGTACGAAATCCTTGTTGACCCACTGTGCTGTCAGACTCAGCATGCTCATTGGTCTGACTTTGCTGGTCCAAATGTCAGTCGTGAAGCTAATAGCAGTGACGCCCATAGCAAGTAGCTCATGGATGTGAGTTTGAACAATACTGTGACTACAGTAGGGTAACATCTGAAAAATAATGTGTACCGGGACTCGACCAGTCGGCAAAAGCCAACTTCATCCCGACAGAGAACGGTTGATTGTCAAGGGTTTCAGGACCCCTGTTGGTGAGGTTTACGGCCCCCATAAATCCCTTTTCCCCTTTTCGCTCTCTTGGAAAGCCCTTTATTGACATAGAGAGAGTCTGGTAACATCAAAAGCTGGGAACTGAACCATATTTCGGTAATCCAACCAGTTGAAAATATCCGTTGGAATATGAGAGAATATGATCAGTTGTCATCCAAGACATTATTACGGATGATAGGACTACAAAGTATCTTGGGAAGCCTACACATTCTAGTTATCAGATTCACATGAAATTGTTGTGCAATTTAAACGTTGTGAACTATGAAACACGCCCTTCTCTCCCCCACTACAAAAGCCCATTGACGAAAGTCAACCTAGTGTTCCCGGTGACGTGAGGGCTGCTGTCCATACATTTAGAAGGACTAATATCAACTACGGAACTTAACCAACCTCAGCGTGAGCTCTGGTTGCAAATTGGCTGAGGGAAGGAGGTTCTCACCCATGATTTGACGGTACATGGCCCCGTCCAATGTCCCTTTGATGCGGTGAAGTTGTCCTGTCCCCTCAGCAGTTAAACAACCCCAAAGCATAATGTTTCCACCTCCATGTTTGATGGTGGGGATGGTGTTCTTAGGGTCATAGGCAGCATTCCTCCTCCTCCAAACACTGCAAGTTGAGTTGATGCCAAAGAGCTCCATTTTGGTCTCATCTGACCACAACACATTCACACAGTTGTCCTCTGAATCATTCAGATGTTCATTAGCAAACTTCAGACGGGCATGTATATGTGCTTTCTTGAGCAGGGGGACCTTGCGGGCGCTGCAGGATTTCAGTCCCTCACAGCGTAGTGTGTTTCCAATTGTTTTCTTGGTGACTATGGTCCCAGCTGCCTTGAGATAATTGACAAGATTCTCCCGTGTAGTTCTGGGCTGATTCCTCACCATTCTCATGAGCATTGCAACTCCACGAGGTGAGATCTTGCATGGAGCCCCAGGCCGAGGGAGATTGACAGTTCTTTTGTGTTTCTTTCATTTGCGAATAATCGCACCAACTGTTGTCACCTTCTCACCAAACTGCTTGGTGATGGTCTTGTAGCCCATTCCAGCCTTGTGTAGGTCTACAATCTTGTCCCTGACATCCTTGGAGAGCTCTTTGGTCTTGGCCATGGTGGAGAGATTGGAATCTGATTTATTGATTGCTTCTGTGGACAGGTGTCTTTTATACAGGTAACAAACTGAGATTAGGAGCACTCCCTTTAAGAGTGTGCTCCTAATCTCAGCTTGTTACCTGTATAAAAGACACCTGGGAGCCAGAAATATTTCTGATTGAGAGGGGGTCAAATACTTATTTCCCTCATTGAAATGCAAATCAATTTATAACATTATTGACATGCGTTTTTCTGGATTTTGTTGTTCTGTGTGGAGCTCTCTAGCTGAAACATAGTACTGTGGCTGATGGGCAGCTTGGAGGAGCACAAAGTCCTACAGATAGAGGGGAAGGCCCCTCACTGCTGCCTTGGCACATTTGGACCCACATTTTGGATGGATCTTCAGCTCCATATGTCAAGGAGTTGCTAGCAGATCTTATACCGTATTGTACAGTAGTAATATGGGAATGTACATTTAGGAATGGATGGTGTAGGATATGTCTAAATTCAGCTCTGATGTCATACTTTCTTACAGTCTAAAAAGGAGTAACTATATTAGGCCATCTGGAAATCCGCTTAATTAAAAACTGCAACCCTTGAGTGTAAGGCGGAGTGACCTAAATAGTGTGTGGCATTGAAACAAGGTATCTGAATAGTGATGATTCCCTGGAACTACTGTACTCCCCAGAGTATTCTTTCTACATATTGTTCAGGATACAAAAGCAGAAAGATGTCTCCCTGCCCTACCTTTACAAAAAACACAATGTTTCTGACATAAATTAAATGGAACAGCTCTCTAAGGACTACCTTGCCAAGGAGAGAACATGTAACAGTTCTGATGGTAAAACTACTGTAATTTATATCCCTCCATACACGGCATGCTGCTTTTTTAAATGCAGGAGAAGCCTATGTAACGTCCGCATATGCTTACACCTGTAGCTTAACCTGTTTGGGCTAGGGGGCAGCATTTTCACTTTTAGATGAAAAGCGTGCCCAGAGTAAACTGTGTCCAACTCAGTACCAGATGCTAGTATATGCATATTATTAGTAGTATTGGATAAAAAACACTGATGTTTCTAAAACCGTTTGAATGATGTCTGTGAGTATAACATAACTCATATGGCAGGCAAAAACCTGGAAAAAAAAATCCAAACAGGAAGTGGGAAATCTGAGGTTTGTAAGTTTTTCAAAGCTTGGCCTTCCTAGTACATATTGATATATGGAAGAGGTTGCACTTCATAGGGCTTCCACTAGATGTCAACTGTCCTTTGAAAGTTGAATGAGTATTCTACTATAAAGGAGGGGCTCATGAGACCCGTTTGAGTCAGTGGCCTGGCAGAGAGCGTCGGTCTCATGACCCGTGGTCCCGACAGAGTTACCTCTCGTTCCAATGCTTTTTCTGAAGACAAAGGAATTCTCCGGTTGGAACATTATTGATGTTTATTGTTAAAAACATCCAAACAATTGCTTCCATACAGTCCTTTAGAAACACGCCAAACGATGTAACAGAACTTTGAGTTTTTGTCTGGATAAAATGCTCACACCTCTTGAAGATGGATTACTGGGCTGAACACGCTAACAACAAGTGGCTATTTGGACATAAATGATGGAACAAATCAGTCATTTATTGTTGAACTGAGATTCCTGGGAGTGCCTTCTGATGAAGGTCATCAAAGGTAAGTGAATATTTATGGTGTTTTTTCTAACTTTGTTAATTCCAAAATGTTGGCAATTCCTCTGGCTGTTTTGGGTTCTGAGCTCCGTTCTCAGATTATGCTTTTTCGTAAAGCTTTTTTGAAATCTGACACAGCAGTTGCATTAAACTTTTGCGTGTAGAGGGCAGTATTTTCGTTTTTGGCAAAAAAACGTACCCATTTGAAACGGCCTATTTCTCAGCCCTAGAAACTAGAATATGCATATAATTGTCAGATTGGGATAGAAAACACTCTAAAGTTTCCAAAACTGTCAAAATATTGTCTGTGAGTATAACAGAACTGATATTGCAGGTGAAAACCTGAGGAAAATCCAATCAGGAAGTGCCTCTTATTTTGAAACCTCTGTTCCTATGCATGCCTATCCTCCATTTAAAGGGATATCAACAAGATTCCTTTTTCTATGGCTTCCCTAAGGTGTCAGTCTTCAGACAGTTTCAGGCTTTTATTTTGAAAAATGAGTGAGAAAGATCACATTGCGTTAGTGGATAGGCGGGGGCTCAGTGAGTTTTGCGCAACAGAGTAAAGCGGCCATTGTTTCTCCCTGTACTATTGAAAAACCTGCACTCCCGGTTGATATATTAATCGAATATATATTTTGAAAACAACCTGAGGATTGATTATAAAAACGTTTGACATGTTTCTGTGGACATTATGGATATTATTTGGAATTTTCGTCTGCGTTGTCATGACCGCTCTTTCCTGTGGATTTCTGAACATAATGCGCCAAACAAACAGAGGTATTTTGGATGTAAAAATAATCTTTATGGAACAAAAGGAACATTTGTTGTGTAACTGGGAGTCTCGTGAGTGAAAACATCCGAAGATCAAAAGGTAAACGATTAATTTGATTGCTTTTCTGATTTTCGTGACCTAGCTACTTAATGCTTAGTGTACATAATGTTTTGTCATGCTATCGATAAACTTACAAACGCTTGGATTGCTTTCACTGTAAAGCATAACTTCAAAATCTGAGACAACAGGTGGATTAAAAGGCTAAGATGTGTTTTGCAATATTGCACTTGTGATTTCAAAAATATTAATATTTATTAGTAATATTATTTGAATGTGACGCTATGCTATTCAGCGGTTGCTGATGACAATTATCCCGCTTAAGGGATGGGTAGCATCAAGAAGTTAAGGAGAAGTCCATCTTTAATTATGTGAATAACACTAGTATCTTTTATCAATGTTTATTTTGAGTATTTCTGCTAAAATCACTGGATGTTTTGGAATCAAAACATTACTGCACGTAAGGCGCCAATGTAAACAGATTTTTTGCACATTATCGAACAAAACATACATCTATTGTGTAACATGATGTCCTATGAGTGTCATCTGATGAAGATCATCAAAGGTTAGTGATTATATGTCTATTTGTGCTTTTTGTGACTCCTCTCTTTGGCTGGAAAAATGGCTGGGCTTTTCTGTGACTTGGTGGTGACCTAACATAATCGTTTGTGGAGCTTTCGCTGTAAAGCAAAAGCATTGAAATCAGACACTGTGGCTGGATTAACAAGAACGGTATCTTTAAAATGGTGCCTAATACATGTATGTTTGAGAAATTTGATTTATGAGATTTCTGTTGATTTGTATTTGGTGCCCTGCAATTTCATTGGCTGTTGGCGAGGGGTTCCGCTCCCAGACAGGTTAATACATAAAGCATAAATTGGATCCCGGTTCAGTTGTGCACATGGGCTCGCAAATTGGTACGATAGAGATTTGGGTGATTGGCCCATTGATGAAGATCAGAAACTCTGAAAAAAAACCAGATGAATTCAGATTATTTTCATAGCATTCCTATACACACCTTGCATAATTACCCCTGACCTTGTAAACAGTAAAGGTAGTTTACTAGTTTTAAACAGAACCACAGCTGGAACCCTCCACTATTGCACAGTCCGTTGAACAACATGTCAACCTGGAGTCCTGTGTTGACTAATCTTCTCATCATGTCTGTAAATGGGGGGGGCTAACCAGAATGGACAGCGCTGTGGGATGCCTGGCTGGGTATCTGGCTCTTACCTGAGGGTAGTGTCTCCAGGCTGTGGGTTTGGTCATCTGCGTTGCGGTGGACCTGGGCCTGATTTGATGAGTCAATAGCATTCCAGTCATCCTGCCAAAGAAACACAAAAACACATTAATATAGAAACACGTAGACAAGGTCACAATCTACATTCAGTGGAAAATGTTTGTCCCTCCTCAGAAAAGGATGATCTAATGATAGAAAACCCCCACGTTCATAAATAGCGGTATGTCAAACACCGAGAATGTCAAGCACATTTCCCAGACTAATTTTGAAAGCAAATGGTTAGAAAATGTTTAAAATATTGTAGTCTTCCTAAGTTCCCTGTTGGTGCTATTGATTTATTTCTTCAAGGTTGGCTGTGGAATTATAAACGCATGATTTGCATCATCATGTTACTGTGGCAACAAGGTGCCCCTGACTGTTATTGCTCTGCTTCGAGCAGCTTTTAAAAATGTCAGTGAGTTTGTCAAAAGCATTTTGATGAAGAAAAAGGGTCTGTGGTCCTATGGCAGTAGACCATTATTCCATTCAAGAACTTAGAACGTAGGCTACTTATCAAAACGAGATGGACAGAGGAAGGACAGAGGGCATGCTTTATTTTATCTTAGGGCTCACAGCCATTCAAATAACTTCACTATTTGTATGTCGAGTCATGCAGACCACATTAGATCTTCTCAAGAGGCAGACCAAGAGTATTTCTGCATGTTGGATCAGACACACCGACAGCCTGTAAATTACACCAAATATAAAAAGAAAAACAATGTTTTATAATATATAATGGACAAAACACATGTCGTCGTCTCCCTGTTGATAACCACCAGGAGAACATTTTAGAAACGTTCCAGACATAAGGTAAGAAAACAGAATTATACAATAACTCTGGTGCAGGTGCTCTTGAACTTTCCAATCATCGCCAGGTGCATGATTGATCCGCAACAATATGTTTTGTGAGGATTCACAGAACAAAGTGCGATGGAGAGGAATTGTCGATTGCCTATTCTCATACGGTTGCTGTTCTGATGTCACGGCAACATCAAAAGCAGAGGGACAGTCTGTGACTAAACAGCCAGATGGGATTTCCATCAGCGTTAAAACACACAGGAGCTGTATGCCAAAATAAAGCCAGTGAAGAGTACAGATGTAGGATCTTAATTTGCTACAGCAGGAAAAACATTGCAGCAACAGGAAATGTGAATTATTATGAATTCTAATTCATGGACATTTTTGTAAGAGTATATACATTTTACTTAATGGAAAATCAAGTCAAATTTGGCCTCAATGTCGCCTGTCTCTATAACCAACTTTTGGGAAATATGGCCGCACTGACAATGACAGCATGGGTCAAGCCAAACAGTGAAACACTGCAGCACTGCAAGCCTGTAACACACATCAGGCCAGACTGGCAAAAACTCAAACAGGAAGTACTCTTGCCAAGGTTAGCAGTAAATAAACCAACAGGCGGGATGCTATGGATAGAGCGCAAGCTACTGAAGTCCAGAAGCCCTCGCTCTGCCGAACACAACCAGCATCTGCTCTGGTCGCCTGCTCCTTCAGGCCAAAATGAACTGGTGGCTGTGGCAACCAATAGCATTCAGACGCTCAGCATTTTATCATAAACTTATCAAATCAATGATCAAACCTTGTACAAAAAATCTATATCTTTAGAGAAAGGAACATGAATAAGTACATCATGTCCTGAGAACGATTAAGAAAAAATTGATGCATGTCTTCTAGAGCAAAATGACATGTTTTGAAGTTATTTCACAATAAGAGGGGTGGAGGGGAGTTATGGTGGTGGTGGTGAGCTGCAGCTGACACGGGTGTATATCGCTATAGTCATTCTAATGAATGATGTGCATATTCCACTTCATTAATTCTGCTCTGCAAAACCACAATACCAACACCGTTTACAATAACAGGTCATTCCAGAAAGAAAAACTTGAAAATGGAAAATTAGTCAACATTGCTCGGTTTGTTTGTGTGTGAAATTGACAGTCATCTTGCTGACAAACAGCCTACGTTAACGTGATTTCCAGAGTGATTCTCATGAAGTCACAGTTGTTCATCGTTTCTCACACTTGGCAGAACATTTATTGTGCGGCCATTAACATTACAGGTAGCACTATCAAATGATTGCCTCGCCTGGTTCACCAACTACTTCTCTGATAGAGTTCAGTGTGTCAAATCGGAGGGTCTGCTGTCCGGACCTCTGGCAGTCTCTATGGGGGTGCCACAGGGTTCAATTCTTGGACCGACTCTCTTCTCTGTATACATCAATGAGGTCGCTCTTGCTGCTGGTGAGTCCCTGATCCACCTCTATGCAGACGACACCATTCTGTATACTTCCGGCCCTTCTTTGGACACTGTGTTAACAACCCTCCAGGCAAGCTTCAATGCCATACAACTCTCCTCCAATTGCTCTTAAATACAAGTAAAACTAAATGCATGCTCTTCAACCGATCGCTACCTGCACCTACCCGCCTGTCCAACATCACTACTCTGGACGGCTCTGACTTAGAATACGTGGACAACTACAAATACTTAGGTGTCTGGTTAGACTGTAAACTCTCCTTCCAGACCCATATCAAACATCTCCAATCCAAAGTTAAATCTAGAATTGGCTTCCTATTTCGCAACAAAGCATCCTTCACTCATGCTGCCAAACATACCCTTGTAAAACTGACCATCCTACCAATCCTCGACTTTGGCGATGTCATTTACAAAATAGCCTCCAATACCCTACTCAACAAATTGGATGCAGTCTATCACAGTGCAATCCGTTTTATCACCAAAGCCCCATATACTACCCACCATTGCGACCTGTACGCTCTCGTTGGCTGGCCCTCGCTTCATACTCGTCGCCAAACCCACTGGCTCCATGTCATCTACAAGACCCTGCTAGGTAAAGTCCCCCCTTATCTCAGCTCGCTGGTCACCATAGCATCTCCCACCTGTAGCACACGCTCCAGCAGGTATATCTCTCTAGTCACCCCCAAAACCAATTCTTTCTTTGGCCGCCTCTCCTTCCAGTTCTCTGCTGCCAATGACTGGAACGAACTACAAAAATCTCTGAAACTGGAAACACTTATCTCCCTCACTAGCTTTAAGCACCAACTGTCAGAGCAGCTCACAGATTACTGCACCTGTACATAGACCACCTATAATTTAGCCCAAACAACTACCTCTTTCCCAACTGTATTTAATTTTAATTTATTTATTTATTTTGCTCCTTTGCACCCCATTATTTTTATTTCTACTTTGCACATTCTTCCATTGCAAAACTACCATTCCAGTATTTTACTTGCTATATTGTATTTACTTTGCCATCATGGCCTTTTTTGCCTTTACCTCCCTTCTCACCTCATTTGCTCACATTGTATATAGACTTGTTTATACTGCATTATTGACTGTATGTTTGTTTTTACTCCATGTGTAACTCTGTGTCGTTTTATCTGTCGAACTGCTTTGCTTTATCTTGGCCAGGTCGCAATTGTAAATGAGAACTTGTTCTCAACTTGCCTACCTGGTAATCTATAAAGGTAAAATAAATAAATAAATAAATAAATAAATAAATAAATGGGAGGAATTCACACGACTCTCCTATAGCACGGCATGTCATCACAGAGGTAACGTCTGGCTAATGAATAACTCATTACCAAGCCACCAGTTGGGTCTCTTGGTGGGAGACCTGAGAAAGCACTAGTTTTAAGATGAGTGATAGAAGTGTTACTGTAACATCCTAATGCTATTCAAACCTTAAAGTCAACCATACATCCTCTTAGCCAGACCAAAAGTTTTTTGACCTTTAGGTTGTAGGCGAGGTTTCTTATAGTGATCGGGGGATAAAAGTTCTATACAGTTACATATCGCAATATCATTTTGGACGATATACTTCGACTCCAAGTATCAATTTTTTCCCCTCTTCTAGGTAGTTAACTAGCGCTCGTTGGCTGTACCGGCGCCAAAACGCTGGTAATTTTCATCCCATAGCTCGTTCGCCATCTTCTTTTAAATAGTGAGTCAACATGTTTTCAGCACTTTCTTTTCCATGACTGATCAAAACTAGTTCTCATGCTCTCTCGTCTCTCTGTAGCAGACATATAGTGAGCAATATTCTTTAGAACATCAAACTGTAATACAAGTTGCAGCATTGAATCTCAATACATACATATGGTATCGGCACCTAAGCATGGCGCTAGTATAGCACGGCATGGCGCTAGTATAGCACGGCGCTAGTATAGCACGGCATGGCGCTAGTAGAGCACGGCATGGCGCTAGTATAGCACGGCATGGCGCTAGTATAGCACGGCATGGCGCTAGTATAGCACGGCATGGCGCTAGTATAGCACGGCATGGCGCTAGTATAGCACGGCATGGCGCTAGTATAGCACGGCATGGCGCTAGTATAGCACGGCATGGCGCTAGTATAGCACGGCATGGCGCTAGAATAGCATGGCATTGCGCTAGAATAGCATGGCGCTAGTATATCTTGGCATGGTGCTAGTATAGCATGGCATGGTACTAGTATAGCATGGCGATGGTATAGCATGGCATGGCGATGGCATCGTATGGTGAGGTTTCTGGCAATAACCCAGGCCTAGTTTGTTACCACACAAAGTTAACGTACAACTTGGGTGCATACTACGCAGTCATGCTCCACCGTCAAACCACACCATGATGCTCCACTTAACTTAGCTTTTAGCTCTCCTGGTCCCTGCTGTGCTCTGCTATTACATATGCCACTGTAGTGCTTACGCTCTGCTATTTTTTAAATATTTTATTTAACTAGGCAAGTCAGTTAAGAACAAATTCTTATTTTCAATGACTGCCTAGGAACAGTGGGTTAACTGCCTGTTCAGGGGCGGAACGACAGATTTGTACTTTTTCAGCTCGGGAATTTGAACTTGCAACCTTTCAGTTACTAGTCGCTCTAACCACTAGGCTACCCTGCCGCACCAGCAGGTAAGAACAGCAATGCTACCATCTATCATCAACCATACATCATCTGCCTGGTACAGTTGTAGACTACTACAGTCAATTCTATTTTACTTTTGGCCTGCTTGACTCCCATGATGTAATCTTTGTGATTCAGGGCCATTTCAGGTCTGGGAGCCAATCGGGAGGAGAGAGCAGGTGTGAATGCAGAGAGCCGAGAGGAACATCCATCTCAGTTGGCATGGACTAACCCCACGGCAACTGTTCCCCCTCACTGAGCCCTACATGCCCTGTCAGGGGGCATTGGCAGGGAGGAAGCAGCCAGACTAGAGGGACTTAAACTGGAAGTTTACCAAGCCCCCAATCTCTCGTCTTTCAGGCTGGTCTGGAGCAGATGATGAAGAGGAGGAAAATTCAACCAAGAATCTTCTCTGAGGATGCTGGGGGGCTGCTGCTTAAGTTGGTACCTGGAACTAGAGAAGTTGAGAGTAGAAGACGGTAGGGAAGAGAGTAGAGTAGCTCTGGAGTGTTCTTTAGAGATCAGGAAATGTTAATGTATCTGACACAGCTGGTAGGGTTATGTAGGTCTACTATATGTGAGGTCATGACAAGCTTCAACTACTGTAAAAGCAAGCAGGGAACGTAGCAGTTGAAAGAACATTGCAGGATTCCTCAAGTAGTCTTCCACTGGAACACTAACATCCATTTCAATATTTACAGGCCCTGCTGATAGAACAGGTATGATGACCTCGCACTCTGAACTAGAGGTCGACCGATTAATCGGAATGGCCGATTAATTAGGGCCGATTTCAAATTTATAACAATCAGAAATCAGTATTTTTGGGCGCCGTTTAAAATAAAATAAAAATTATACCTTTATTTAACTAGGCAAGTCAGTTAAGAACACATTCTTATTTTCAATGACGGCCTAGGAACGGTGTGTTAACTGCCTCGTTCAGGGGCAGAACGACAGATTTCTACCTTGTCAGCTTGGGGGATCTTGCAACCTTACAGTTAACTAGTCCAACGCAATAACGACCTGCCCCTCTCTCGTTGCACTGCCTGTTACACGAATGCAGTAAGCCAAGGTAAGTTGCTAGCTAGCATTAAACTTATCTTATAAAAAACAATCAATCATAATCACACATGGTTGATGATATTACTAGATATTATCTAGCGTGTCCTGCGTTGCATATAATCTGACTGAGCATACAAGTATCTAAGTATCTGACTGAGCAGTGGTAGGCAGAAGCAGGCACGTAAACATTCATTCAAACAGCACTTTTGTGCGTTTTGCCAGCAGCTCTTCATTGTGCGTCAAGCATTGCGCTGTTTATGACTTCAAGCCTATCAACTCCCGAAATGAGGCTGGTGTAACCAAAGTGAAATGGCTAGCTAGTTAGCGGGCGCTAATAGCGTTTCAAACGTCACTCGCTCGGAGCCTTCTAGTAGTTGTTGTTCCCCTTGCTCTGCATAGGTAACGCTGCTTCGATGGTGGCTGTTGTCGTTGTGTTGCTGTTTCGAGCCCAGGGAGGAGCGAGGAGAGGGACAGAAGCAATACTGTTACACTGGCAATACTAAAAGTGCCTATAAGAACATCTAATAGTCAAAGGTTAATGAAATACAAATGGTATAGAGGGAAATAGTCCTATAATAACTACAACCTAAAACTTCTTACCTGGGAATATTGAAGGCTCGTGTTAAAAGGAACCACCAGCTTTCATATGTTCTCATGTTCTGAGCAAGGAACTGAAATGTTAGCTTTCTTACATAGCACATATTGCACTTTTACTTTCTTCTCCAACACTTTGTTTTTCCATTATATAAACCAAATTGAACATGTTTCATTATTTACTTGAGGCTAAATAGATTTAATTGATGTATTATATTAAGTTAAATTAAGTGTTCATTCAGTATTGTTGTAATTGTCCTTATTACAAATAAAAAAATAAAAAATCTGCAGATTAATCGGTATCGGCTTTTGTGGTCCTCCAATAACCGGTATTGAAAAATCATAATCGGCCGATCTCTACTCTGAACTGTCCTTGTCTGTACTAACAAACTTGTGTTTTTATTATCAGTCAGATCTGCAGTGTCAAAAAGTGACGATTTGGATGATCTTCACGTGCTAAACAGGGCTGCAGAACTGGGACATGCGTATGCACAGTACTCACAAGTCTCATTATGCAGAGATGGAGTTGGCAGTCTCTTGAAATCTATCTTCAGTTGGCAACTTCGGTCATGTTAAAGATGAGGGTATTCTCGAACACACTGGTTTATGGTACTCGAGTCACAAATATGATGGCTTGCAACTCGAATATTTAAAATGATGCTATTAAAAAGTGTGCAGCGCATCAACTCTTCATTTAACGGATTACAGTTTGAATCTGACAGCAGCCAATCAAATTGTGCCAGCTGAGAAAAAGTTGTGCGTGGCAGGGCAGAGGAACGTCGGCAGGTGAATTCAGATGGAGCCCTTGGAAAGATTCCGAAAATAATTATTTTGGGTTATAAACACGACGCTGTATTAACAAAAAATGGATTGCAACTTGCAAAACATGCGGGAAGAAAATTACACACGGAGGCGCAACAATTTCCAACTTTGTTCGACATTTGAAGCTGCACAAAGAACAGTAAGTCGTGGCTAATATAGCCGAGAGCTATATATTTTATTACTTTACTAGTGTATCATGTAGGCTAACGTAACGTTAAATCTTTGCACCCAAGATTGATCTACAACTGGTAGCCTAAATCCTTAAGTTACAGCTGTTCCTAAAACCATTGACATACGCTGGCTGAAAGACAGACAGTGTGTGTGTTAAGGTTGGGCGATTGTGTACAAGCCTATAATCGCCCGATAGCCATCCTCGATAATCGATCACTATTGGGGGGGGGGAGGGGGTCTCTCTCATGGCTACACATGTATTTCCATGGAAATAACATTTATTTGGAAAGTGATATAAAATATATATATATATATAACTTTATTTAACCAGGTAAGCTGGTTTAGAACAAGTTCTCATTTACAACAGCGACCTGGCCAAGATAAATCAAAGCTGACCAGCTGAAAACAGCAGAGGTGTATTTGGAGGGCAAATTTGTCCGGATAATATCTATAAGGGTGCCCATGTTTACAGATTTAAGGTTGTGCCTGGTGGGTTCCTTGATGATTTGTGTGAGATTGAGGGCATCTAGCTTAGATTGTAGGACTGCCAGGGTGCATATCCCAGTTTAGGTCACCTAACAGAACGAACTCTGAAGATAGATGGGGGCAATCAATTCCCATATGGTGTCCAGGGCACAGCTGGGAGCTGAGGGGGGTCTATAAGAGGCGGAAACAGTGAGAGACTTATTTCTGGAGAGATTCATCTTTTTAATTAGAAGCTTGAACTGTTTGGGCATAGACCTGGAAAGTATGACAGAACTTTTCAAGCTAACTCCTCCGCATTTGGCAGTTCTATCTTGACGGAAAATGTTGTAGTTGGGTATGGAAATCTCAGAATCTTTGGTGGCCTTCCTAAGCCAGAATTCAGACACGGCGAGGACATCAGGCCTGCATCTGTACAGCGGTCAAGCGACCTCCACTCATCACTGTCAAACGCTCCCTGAAACACTTCAGCGAGCAGGCCTATCTAAATCGACCTGTCCCGGGTATCCTGGAAGGATATTGACCTCATCCCGTGAGTAGAGGATGCCTGGTTATTTAAAAAAAGCCTTCCTCACTATCTTAAATAAGCATGCCCCATTCAAGAAATGTAGAACCAGGAACAGATATAGACCTTTGTTCTCTCCAGACCCGACTGCCCTTAACCACAAAAACATCCTATGGCTTTCTGCATTAGCATCAAACAGCCCCCGTGATATGCAACTTTACAGGGAAGTTAAAAACCAATATACACAGGCAGTTAGAAAAGCCAAGGCTAGCTTTTTCAAGCAGAAATTTGCTTCCTGCAACACAAACTCAAAAGTTCTGGGATACCGTAAAGTCCATGGAGAATAAGAACCCCTCCTCCCAGCTGCCCACTACACTGAGGAATTTCAATTTCAAAGCATTTTTCTACGGCTGGCCATGCTTTCCACCTGGCTTCCCCTACCCAGGTCAACAGCACTGTATCCCCCATAGCAACTCGCCCAAGCCTTCCCCATTTCTCCTTCTCCCAAGTCCAGTCAGCTGATGTTCTGAAAGAGCTGCAAAATCTGGACCCCTACAAAATCAGCCGGGCTAGACAATCTGGACCCTTTCTTTCTAAAATTATATGCCGAATTGTTGCAACCCCTATTACACCAGCCTGTTCAACTTCTCGTGTCATCTGAGATTCCCAAAGATTGGAAAGCAGCTGCGGTCATCCCCCTCTTCACCCAAACTGCTACAGATCTATATCTATCCTACCTTTCTAAGGTCTTCGAAAGCCACATCAACAAACAGATGACCGACCATTTCGAATCCCACTGCACCTTCTATGCAATCTGGTTTCAGAGCTAGTCATGGGGGTGCACCTCAGCCACACTCAAGGTCCTAAACGATATCTTAATCGCCATCGATAAGAAACAATACTGTGCAGCCGTATTCATTGACCTGGCCAAGGCTTTCGACTCTGTCAATCACCACATCCTCATCGGCAGATTCAATAGCCTTGGTTTTTCAAATGATTGCCTCGCCTGGTTCACCAACTACTTTGCAGACAGAGTTCAGTGTGTCAAATCGGAGGGCCTGTTGTCCGGGCCTCTGGCAGTCTCTATGGGGGTGCCACAGGGTTCAATTCTTGGACCGACTCTCTTCTCTGTATACATCAATGATGTCGCTCTTGCTGCTGGTGAGTCTCTGATCCACCTCTATGCAGACGACACCATTCTGTATACTTCTGGCCCTTCTTTGGACACTATGTTAAATGGGGTTCCGCTAGCGGAACAGCCAATAAAATTGCAGGGCACCAAATACAAATCAACAGAAATCTCACTCAAATTTCTCAAACATATAAGTACAGTGGGGCAAAAAAGTATTTAGTCAGCCACCAATTGTGCAAGTTCTCCCACTTAAAAAGATGAGAGGCCTGTAATTGTCATCATAGGTACATTTCAACTATGAGACAAAATGTGGGGGAAAAAAATCCAGAAAATCACATTGTAGGATTTTAATGAATTTATTTGCAAATTATGGTGGAAATAAGTATTTGGTCACCTACAAACAAGCTAGATTTCTGGCTCTCACAGACCTGTAACTTCTTTAAGAGGCTCCTCTGTCCTCCACTCGATACCTGTATTAATGGCACCTGTTTGAACTTGTTATCAGTATAAAAGACACCTGTCCACAACCTCAAACAGTCACACTCCAAACTCCACTATGGCCAAGACCAAAGAGCTGTCAAAGGACACCAGAAACAAAATTGTAGACCTGCATCAGGCTGGGAAGACTGAATCTGCAATAGGTAAGCAGCTTGGTTTGAAGAAATCAACTGTGGGAGCAATTATTAGGAAATGGAAGACAGACAAAACCACTGATAATCTCCCTCGATCTGGGGCTCCACGCAAGATCTCACCCCGTGGGGTCAAAATTATCACAAGAACTACTAGTTCCAACTGTTCTGCCTGCGGCATCTCTAGAGACAGCAGGAGCGGTAGAGATACTCTGAATGATCGGCTATGAAAAGCCAACTGACATTTACTCCTGAGGTGATGACCTGTGCTTGCACCCTCGACAACTACTGTGATTATTATTATTTGACCCTGCTGGTCATCTATGAACATTTGAACATCTTGGCCATGTTATTATCTCTACCCGGCACAGCCAGAAGAGGACTGGCCACCCCTCCTAGCCTGGTTCCTCTCTTTGTTTCTTCCTATGTTCTGGCCTTTCTAGGGAGTTTTTCCTAGCCACCGTGCTTCTACACCTGCATTGCTTGCTGTTTGGGGTTTTAGGCTGGGTTTCTGTACAGCACTTTGAGATATCAGCTGATGTACTAAGGGCTATGTAAATACATTTGATTGATTGATGACAGTCAAATTCCACATGTCCATTTAGTTAGGCTTCCCCAAGCTCTGATGCTGCTAATGCTCACAGCATTTTTATGTAAATATTCTTATTCCTTTACACTTGTGTGTGTATAAGGTAGTTGTTGTGAAATTGTTAGGTTAGATTCCTTGTTAGATATTACTGCATGGTCGAAACTAGAAGCACAAGCATTTCGCTACACACACACACACACACATGGTTAGCAGATGTTAATATATGTGACAAATAAAATGAGATTTTATGTCATTTAGCCTACCAAAAACGTACTAACCGCCTGGTACTCAGCACGCTATCATCCCTCTAATCCCTCGGACGTCAATGCAAATGTATTCCAAAATCTAAATCAAACACTTCATGAGAGCCCATGAGCACATGTTGCGCAACATTTCAATAGGCTTGGCCTACTATATTTATCAACGCTCCTAATATAAAGCAAATATTACACACATTGCTTCGCTTTACAACAGGAGTATAGCCTACCTCACTGGCATGGAAATGAACCACGGGGAAAATCACCCTCCATTTGCTAAGTGCATAGATGAGATGGTCCATTTTAAATCTTAACAAATTTCAAAGATATTATTTTGTATACTGTACATAAAGACAACATTAAATCAAGAATTGTCTGATGGGCGACAGTATTAACCTATCACTTGTGAATTATGTATTATTAATGATGTACTATCACTTGTGAATGATGCCCAGCTTGTGCATTAAGGCACATGCCTTTTTTTTGCGACTTGATCAAATCATAGTCCCACACCTCATGTAGCCTAGCCTACAGGCATACAGTGGCAAGAAATAAGACAAATAACAGAACACTTGAGCTTGCATAACTACTCGCCGCCGCCGCCACCGCCACCGCCCCCCCCCCCCCCCCCCAAACAAAGTCAATACTTAGTGGAGACACCTTTTGCAGCAATTACAGCTGCATGTCTCTTGGGGTATGTCTCTATAAGCTTGGCACATCTAGCCACTGGGATTTTTGCCCATTCTTCAAGACAAAACTGCTCCAGCTCCTTCAAGTTGGATGGGTTCTGCTGGTGTACAGCCATCTTTAAATCATACCACAGATTCTCAATTGGATTGAGGTCTGGGCTTTGACTAGGCCATTCCAAGACATGTAAATGTTTCCCCTTTAACCACTTGAGAGTTGCTTCAGCAATATACTTCGGGTCATTGTCCTGCTGGAAGGTGAAGCTCCGTCCCAGTCTCAAATCTCTGGAAGACTGAAACAGGTTTCCCTCAAATATATCCCTGTATTTAGCGCCATCCATCATTTCAATTTTGACCAGTTTCCCCAGTTCCTGCCGATGAAAAACATCCCCACTGACCAGAGCACCTTCTTCCATATGTTCGTGGAGTCGTCCACATGCCTTTTGGCAAACACAAAACGTGTTTGCTTATTTTTTTCTTTAAGCAATGGCTTTTTTTCTGGCCACTCTTCTGATCTGTTTCATCAACCTCCTTGCTTTCAAAAGGCTTTTTGATGCGAGAGGTTGTGTTAATTTGGAATCTAAATTGCATCCCACAACTGTCTCAGATTATGTTTGGAATGTTTATTTCTTGCACAGAAGGACAGGTTGACCAATAGAATAGGTTAACTTTTGTACTACAGGGGATAGTAGATTGACATAGGCTAGTGCTTTTGCTGTTCATTAGGCCTACTCCTCCTCTTGTTGGCTGACAAAAAGTAAAACGTGGACAGTTCATCAGACATCTTCGATATGCGCCTTGTAATTCACAAAGTTGCGTCCCTGATGTGCCTGTCTTCACTTGTAGCCTACTTCTTAGCTGAGATGCCTGTGAGAAGGATCCGATCACGACGGTCATTGGGAAATAAGAATATTGATATCGGAGAGAGCCATGTGAGTGAGAGGTGCTTCAGAGCACGATAGCTGGCAGAAGGGAATTACAATTGAAGTCAGAAGATTACATATACCTTAGGCAAATCCATTTAAACTCAGTATTTCACCATTCCTGACACTGAATCCTTGTAAAAAAAAAATCCCTGTTGTAGGTCAGTTAGGATATCCAGTTTATTTTAAGAATGTGAAATATCAGAATAATAGTAGAGAGAAGGATTCATTTCAGATTTTATTTCTCTCACATTCCCAGTGGGTCAGAAGTTTACCTGCACTCAATTCGTATTTGGTAGCATTGCCTTTAAATTGTTTAACTTGGGTCAAAAGTTTTGGGTAGCCTTCCACAAGCTTCCCACAATAAGTTGGGTGAATTTTGGCCCATTCCTCCTGACAGAGCTGGTGTAATTGAGTCAGGTTTGTATGTCTCCTTCCTCGCACACACTTTTTCAGTTCTGCCTACAAATGTTCTATAGGATTGAGGTCAGGGCTTTGTGATGGCCACTCCAATACCTTGACTTTGTTGTCCTTAAGCCATTTTGCCACAACTTTGGAAGTATGCTTGGGGTCATTGTCCATTTGGAAGACCCATTTGCGACCAAGCTTTAACTTCCTGACGGATGTCTTGAGATGTTGTGTCAATATATCCACATAATTCTCCTTCCTCACAATGTCATCTATTTTGTGAAGTGCACCAGTCCCTCCTACAGCAAAGCACCCTCACAACATGATGCTACCACTCCCGTGCTTTACGGTTGGGATGGTATTCTTCAGCTTGCAAGCCCCCCCCCCCCTTTCCACTAAACATAACGATGGTCATTACGGCCAAACAGTTCTATTTTTGTTTCATCAGACCAGAGGACATTTCTCTGCTTTTTTATGGCCGTTTTGGAGCAGTGGATTCTTCCTTGGTGTGGAGGTCTACAACTTTTTTTCTGAGGTATTGGCTGATTTCTTTAGATTTTCCCATGTCACGCAAAGAGGCACTGAGTTTGAAGGTAGTCCTTGAAATACATCCAGGTACACCTCAAATGATGTCACTTAGCCTATCCAAAGTTTCTAAAGCCATGAACTAATTTTCTGGAATTTTCAAAGCTGTTTAAAGGCACAGTCAACTTAGTGTATGTAAACTTCTGACCCACTGGAATTGAAATAATCTGTCTGTAAACAATTGTTAGAAAAAAGACTTGTGTCATGCACGAAGTAAATGTCCTAACAGACTTTCCAATACAATATTTTGTTAACAAGAAATTTGTGGAGTGGTTGAAAAAGTTTTAATGACTCCAACCTATAAGTGTATGTAAACTTCCAACTTCAAATGTATAATTATTATATTCAGCCCAAGGGCACAACGGCCACTTTGGTGAAAAAGCCGTGGATGTTTTAGGGGACATTACAGGGGTCTGCCGCCGGGAAATTCAAGACCAGGTGAGAATATTATCAAGTGCTTGTCAAATTGTGAATGAGAGACTGATGAAGTGTATGCAGCCTGCACAAGAAACAAATCAGAGCTCATGCCTTTCATGCAAATTTTTTCAAATCAGAGTCACATCATGCAGCCTTAGAATGTATTAAAAATAAAAACATATGGCCCAACGTTTGCATCACAAATAAAGTTGTATAAATAACTCTGAATGAAGCATATGGGAAGACATGTTTCTTTGTTAACCACTCAACACAGAATAGCCGCGTGAGCGCACTTCCTTGGAAAACATATCCTTTCTATTTTATTCATGTTCAATTGTATTTTCATATTATAAAATAAGCAAAACTTGTCTGCTAAATGAACCAGTGTAGCCCACAGCCATATCAGGGCCTAACAAGGCCAACTCAGAGTATGCTATTCTGTTCTTCTGAAATAGACTACATTTTCTTCATACGTTTCTTTTGACCCGTCTAAAAATACATAATGGATTTATTTTTCATGGAGTAGGTTATATTAATATGATTTAGACATTTTCCAAAAGGTCTGCACCATTGGCTTGTAGGCTATGCATGGAAGCCAGGAGATGCTAAACCTGTTTACTGTATATTAATTAACGGTCAATTACCGTGCGACCGGCAGTTATTCGCTTGATATCACGGCTGACAAAATGTCATGACCGCCACAGCCCTGTGTGTGGTTAGTGTGTGTTAGTGCCCTAATGATGGACAACTGAAAAGGTCTTTCATTTACCAAATGACAGCAAAAGAGTGATTTACAAAAGGTCATTTCCAGATGCTGTAAAGCTACAAGATGGTGATGGAGCAAACTACTGAAAGAGAGAGGTCAACCATTTAGGTTTATTCAAACTTCAACAGTCATGCATAGTGACCCAACAGCATTAGAGTAACAGCCTACCTCAGACAAGCTTTACATTTCTCATTTAGCTAAACCGTTTACTGTGTACTTTCCATGAGCCATATGCAGTCAGCCTTGGCCTTGAGACAGTCAATGAAGACACGAACATGACGAACCACAACACCTAACCACCACAGCTAACAATGGATGCAAAACAAGAAAACCTGCTTCATACGTCAACTGAAATCAGGTTCAATGTAATGAAAGTTGCAGATAGAAATACCATGAATAGAGCTGGCACGATGTCCTGTTCTGTTCTAACAATATATTTTTCTTAATGTTCATGAATGTGGCCGTAGACTTGAACCTTTCTGCTTGGCCCAGAATGATAAATATAGCTTAGCTAATCATCAAACTCAAACTCAGTGAAACAAAAACATCCAGCTTTATTCAATCCTCCTTAAGGGCTCCTCTGGCATGGGCAGGTGAACAGGTCATATTTAATCCTCATTAAGGGCTCCTCTGGCATGGGCAGGTGAACGGGTCATATTTAATCCTCATTAAGGGCTCCTCTGCATGGGCAGATGAACGGGTCATATTTCATCCTCATTAAGGGCTCCTCTGGCATGGGCAGGTGAACGGGTCATATTTCATCCTCATTAAATACTCCTCTGGCATGGGCAGGTGAACGGGTCATATTTAATCCTCATTAAGGGCTCCTCTGGCATGGGCAAGTGAACGGGTCATATTTCATCCTCATTAAGGGCTCCTCTGGCATGGGCAGGTGAACGGGACAGCATAAGCTTCACTTAATCAAGGAATCAATTAGAAAAAGAAAAATTATGAAAGGCTGTCCTTCTGCCAAAACCAACCTGCTGCCACCGATGGCTAAGTTATTCGGTGCAATTAATCATGGCTAAAATGTTGACATTCGGCAGATGGAGAACATTTTTCACTCCACTCCTGTTCTCTTTTTTTAGTTTTTTCTAAGTCAGTCTGACGAGTGTTCGGTTCTGGGCCTGATTTCAAACAGAAGGTTGAGTAATAAGCAGCACACGCTGGGCAGGCTCAGGAAAAATGAATCAAACTTCCTAAAAAAAAACTGGGCTGTGTCTTCCATATGGTTTGCCACCACGAGATCTCCCTCCATATGGTTAACCACCAAGAGATCTCCCTCCTTATGTTCAGCCACCAAGAGATCTCCCTCCATATGGTTAGCCACCAAGAGATCTCCCTCCATATGGTTAGCCACCAAGAGATCTTCCTCCATATGGTTAGCCACCAAGAGATCTCCCTCCATATGGTTAGCCACCAAGAGATCTCCCTCCATATGGTTAGCCACCAAGAGATCTCCCTCCATATGGTTAGCCACCAAGAGATCTCCCTCCATATGGTTAGCCACCAAGAGATCTTCCTCCATATGGTTAGCCACCAAGAGATCTCCCTCCATATGGTTAGCCACCAAGAGATCTCCCTCCATATGGTTAGCCACCAAGAGATCTCCCTCCATATGGTTAGCCACCAAGAGATCTCCCTCCATATGGTTAGCCACCAAGAGATCTCCCTCCATATGGTTAGCCACCAAGAGATCTCCCTCGCTGATTGCTCAGCAAGCCGTTGACTCATCCCCAACAGTTTGAAGATTATTAGCCAAATCACTTGCAGCAGGAAGCCTTGGGTTGACCACATCTCACATATTCTTATGGCCACCACAAATGATCATCAGCTCATTCATACCCACAAGCCTCAATGATCATCATCTGGAAACTTGGCAGTCCAATGGGGGATGGTGGTCTATAATTGGACAGCTTTCTTGGAGCAACATGAGGGAGTGATACCACTAATGTTATCACAGCTCCACACACTATAGCATTTATGTAATAGAACTGTCAATTGTTCTGCCAAACATCCTTATTATCCTTCTGTAAGACACTATGCTGGATTAAGCTGCAATTAGCTTTTTGGCGAACCGACCAAATCAAAGTTTATTTGTCACATGCGCCGAATACAACAGGTGTAGACCTTACTTACAGGCTCTAACCAATAGTGCATAAAATGTATTAGGTTAACAATAGTTAAGTAAAGAAATAAAACAGCAAAAAGACAGGCTATATACAGTAGCGAGGCTATAAAAGTAGCAAGGCTACATACAGACACCGGTTCGTCAGGCTGATTGAGGTAGTACGTACATGTAGATATAGTTAAAGTGACTATGCATATATGATGAACAGAGAGTAGCAGTAGTGTAAAAGAGGGGTTGGCGGGTGGTGGGTGGCGGGACAATGCAGATAGCCCGGTTAGCCAATGTGCAGGAGCACTGGTTGGTCGGCCCAATTGAGGTAGTATGTACATGTATAGTTAAAGTGACTATGCATATATGATGAACAGAAAGTAGCAGCAGCATAAAAAGAGGGGTTGGGGGGGGGACACACTGCAAGTAGTCCGGGTAGCCATTTGATTACCTGTTCAGGAGTCTTATGGCTTGGGGGTAAAAACTGTTGAGAAGGCTTTTTGTCCTAGACTTGGCACTCCGGTACAGCTTGCCATGCGGTAGTAGAGAGAACAGTCTATGACTGGGGTGGCTGGAGTCTTTGACAATTTTTAGGGCCTTCCTCTGACACTGCCTGGTGTTGAGGTCCTGGATGACAGGCAGCTTATCCCCAGTGATGTACTGGGCCGTACACACTACACTCTGTAGTGCCGTGCGGTCGGAGGCAGAGCAATTGCCGTACCAGGCAGTGATGCAACCAGTCAGAATGGTTAATCCGCATAAAAGTATGTTTTAGATCTGTCATTCTCAATGAAAGCAAGTCTAGGATGCGGTAGATATGTTCTATATGCCCTATTTCTATGCTTCTAGGGATAAGTACCTTGCCTAAGGGAACATCGACAGATCGGATCAGGGATTCAAACCAGCGACCAGTCGGTTACTGGACCTACTGTTTACATCTCTCCCTCCTCCCTCATACACTCCCTCTCCTGCCGTCTTGACCTTTGAATGCTCGGCTATGAACAGCCAACTGACATTTACTCCCGAGGTGCTGACGTGTTGCACCCTCTACTACCACTGTGGTTATTATTTGACCCCGCTGGTCAGCCATGAACATTTTAACATCTTGAACAATAATCTAGCCTTAATGGCCATTTACACTTATAATTTCCCCCCGGCCACCCCTCAGAGCCTGGTTCCACTCTAGGTTTCTTCCGAGGTTCCTGCCTTTCTAGGGAGTTTTTCCTAGCCACTGTGCTTCTACATCTGCACTGCTTGCTGTTTGGGGTTTTAGGATGAGTTTCTGTATACATCTGCTGATGTAAAAAGGGCTTTATAAATACATGTGATTGATTGATAATTGCTTGTTTTGTCACAAACTGAAATTATAAGTATTATAATTTTAGCAACCAGGAAATGGCTGAACGATTTCTGCATAGTGCATCTTTAAACACTAGTGCGCACAGTGATCTTCTTTCTTTTCAACCATCACATGGTAAGACACTGGGCTGTATTCAGATTTGATTATGAAAGCACTTTATAGCAGGACTTTCACCCAATTAATCATTCAACTCCGTCTGGTAATGTTCCCCCGGGAACATATACTTTATCTTTTCATTGTAAAATGTGGACAGCACACAAAGGTTTGTTTTTAAGCTGGTGACACAATCCATCAAACCAATATTCATAACCACAGCATTTTGAAGTCATCTTGGGCCCACATGTCACAACGGTGGGCCTATTTAAAATTGTCATCTTTTGGCTGTCTTTCCAAGTGATGGTTGTCTTCTCCATCAGCTTTCTGTCCGGGGCCCTGGTTCTGAGAAAAGTAGAGGGCTTAATGAATACCACCAGTCCCACACATTGAACACTGAGCCACTGCAGAGCCCAGGATGGCTGCCTTACTCCTGCCCAGAGTCAGAACCTCTAATCAGGGCCAGAACAACTGCATTACTGTAATGGCTACAGTCAGTAGATCAGGCCAAGGCATCCTCTGTCTCCTCCCCATGGTGACATGCTGCCTCAATGCTCTCATGTTCCAACTCGCTCCGACTGAAAGCCACTTAAACCCTGTGTTGAGCCACCAGAGTCCTGCCTGATCTGGGAATGTTAGCTGGGATGACACCGGCAGCGGCTCTGACCCGAAGATACAGTACTAATTCAAATGGAATGCTCGTGCCTGTCAAGTGAGATTTGTACCCTCGATGGATGCAAATAGGATGCAAATTTTTGCTATTCTAATTACAAGAATAACAAACAGACTCATTTCCATATTGTGAAGATTCACTTGATCAAGTTTGCAAATGATAACAGTAGATGTTTTGTTCATACAATTGTCAAATATGTAAGTATTTTGTAACGAAACAAATCTGAAGCCGTTATATTCCATTCTGTCTCTTCAGGCTCTGTTAGGAGAAAATTGGTGTGTTAGCTGGGGTAATGACTTTCTGTGTTCGTATTAACGTGGGTGATAAGTCTGTTAGGAGTCTGCTTCCCTGTCAGTTTGGATCGGTGCATTGCCACAGATTCGCTGTTCATGAGTTAAACATGGAGTTGTCCATTTGCAGGCTGTCACTAATGCACAGGAGGGCCACTTTCCCCTTGAGATAAATCCATACCATCACTTTAAAACATAAAAATCAGAAAACAGAGGAGCCTCGGGGACTAGCAGTATTCCGGAGGAGAGGAGCCTCGGGGACTAGCAGTATTCCGGAGGAGAGGAGCCTCGGGGACTAGCAGTATTCCGGAGGAGAGGAGCCTCGGGGACTAGCAGTATTCCGGAGGAGAGGAGCCTCGGGG